>NC_056726.1:600080339-600270339 GCF_019279795.1 Protopterus annectens
TTTTGGTGGGGAGGGGGGGGAGAAGTTTGCACTGAACCTGTCAGCTAGGATGTTGGCAATGTCTGTGAGTTCGGTGTATTTTTTGTCATTTTGGACTAATTCTGAGCATATCTGGGAATTCCCACCCAGGTTCCTAACACAACTAAAGAAAGCCTTGTGATTATCCATAGTGTCCTGTGCAATTTTTCTCTCGAAGCTGGCCTTAGATGATTTTATGAGTGCCCGTAGTTTTTTGTTAATACTGATCAGAGATGCTTTCCCTTTTTGGGATTTTGCTCTATCATGTAGTAGCTTCCTCCTTCTATTGTATAGTTTGTTTATGGCTGGGGTCCACCAGACAGGACGTCTGCCTTTGGAGGATTGGGTCTTGGTTTTATTTGGGATTGCATGATCCATGCATTCCTGAAGGTGTTCATAGAATGCATTTATAAAGGATTCTGTGGTCTAGGCCATATTTTCCACAGGCCCGGGGGCTTTGAAGCATTCCACCTTGGTTTTGAGGAGTGTGAAGTTTGCTTTAGAAAAGTTTTTCACTGTGGTTTTCTGGGCAGGGGGTGGGGTCGTGATGTGAATATCCAGTGAGATTAGTTTATGGTCTGATCTTACCAGTGAGGGATACACTTCTGGTCTGGAGCACAGAGTCCCCATGTTGGTGATGATCAGGTCCAGTATGTTTTCCCCTCTTGTGGGAGTGGTAACAAGTTGTTCCATAGCATTTGAGTTTATAAATTCTAGGAACCTTTGGCTAGGGTGTTGGAGCTAGAGTAATGCTCTCAGTCTATGTTTGGGTAGTTGAAGTCGCCCAATATAATGGTGTTTGGAGAGACCTTCATATTTTCCAGTGTTCTCAGGAAGGCCGAGTGGGGTTCCTGGGTTTTGGAGGGTGGTCTGTAGCAGGCTATAAACTGGAAGGCAGTTTTACCCACTGTTAGTTGCACATGGATAGTCTCTGATGCTTCGTGCTGTGCCACCAACCTGGAGGTGTGGGTATCTTTGACGAATATTGATACTCCCCCTCCTTTTGTGGTTCGGTCCAAGTTTTGGGGCCAAAAAGCATGGTATGAGGTATAACCTGGTAGTGCTGGGGTCTCAGGAGCCTTGAACCAGGTTTCTGTTACTGCACAGATATCGATGTTCTCCATGCTAAGGAGAGTTTTGAGTGCATGCATCTTGAGGTTTAGACTTCTGGCGTTGAGTAGCATTACTCTTAGTTTCTTATCCCTTGTGATACCTATGGAGGTGGGTTTGTCTTTTGAGCCTTGCCTAAAAAAGGCACTACGGGGGTAGCAAGAGCCTTTGCCAATATCCAAAATCCCAGGGGTGACAGGTGCAAGCCGTGCCTAGCGAAGCATCGTGGCTTGTCGAGCATGTCATTCCAGGCTGACAGGCATAGGATCCCCTTTGAAAGACACCAATACTTAAGCCAATTGTTGAAATTGATCATCTTGTCTTCATATTGTGGCATCATTCTTGGTGAGGGTAAGATGCTACTCAAGGTCAGGGTCATACTGATCTGGGCTACATGCTCAGAGTGTGTGTGTGTGTGTGTGTGTGTGTGTGTGTGTGTGTGTGTGTGTGTGTGTGTGTGTGTGTGTGTGTGTGTGTGTGTGTGTGTGTGCTTCTGTCCAAGTAGAGCAGTGTGGTGTACAGCATGTTCCTTTCTGAGCAGAGCAGTGTGCTATAATGTACAGTACAGTACAGTACAGTACCTAAAACGTGTATGGCATGTGTTAGTTGACTGTTGTATGTTGCAATGCTGTGTGATGTTGGGGACTTATGAATATTTGGCCTTCAATGTGCTTGATGGTGTGTACATCTTTATATTTAATCATATCAATAATAGTGGTCTTTTGCATTTCTGTTGCCATGTATCAAGGACACTGGCAAACATAATACTGATACTAAAAAGCTATAAGTCCCTGTCTATGACTGAGGAAACCCATACCATGTATTTAAACTTATTAGAAACACTAACCATCCAACCAAATACCATATTTATGGGTGTCTTTAATTACCACACTATTAACTGGGAATCCTAAATGACACCAAATGTACAAACACAGACATTGCTGGATTTTGTAAACACAAACTCCCTAGACCAGATAGTCAATACGCCGACCAGGAGTGCAAAAATACTGGATCTGGTCCTCACTAATATGGGAGAGAACCCCTACTGTAATGTCTTCCCTGGCAATATTCCAAGCCTCCATAATCCCAGAGAACACTGCTGCCTATGCAGAACTGTCCACAGAAACCCTGTACAAGCATGTTAATAGCTGTATAGAGGCAGCTGTACCCACCAGGAAGAAGCACAGAACTAACTCAGAAAACAGCCCACCCTGGCGGAATCACAAATGTATAACAGAAGGAAGAAAAGCATGGCAAAAATTAGGAGATGCAGCATCCAGCATAATAAAAGCACTCTTGTCAAATTTAACAAACAACTCAGAGGACAAATAAAGTCTACTAAAGCCATATTTGAGGTAAATTTGGCCTCCCAGGCCAAGGAAAACCAGAAGGCATTTTTTAGCTATGTCCACAACCTCAAAGGCAATACACAATTGTGTGCAGAGTTCATTGTAAATGGAGCCAATATACTGAGCCAGAAGATATAGAAAACCTACTGGCTGATAAATTCAGCTCCAACTTTAGCCCTCTCTCCCCCTCAGTCTTCCCTCAGGAAATACCATCAAATCTGACTCTCCCTGCTATCACTAGGGAAGAGGTCCTTAATGCTTCCTCTAAGACCAGGAACACTGCATCAATGGGCCAGACAATATCCCAGGATGCCTTCTAAATAACATGAAACAAGACCTATCAGGGCCTCTGGAATTACTATTTCACTATAGCCTCCAAACAGGCTTTGTGCCTTTTGAATGGAGAACAGCAACAGTCATTGCTTTGCACAAGTGTGTGCCATCTACAGACCCTGGAAACTACAGACCCATAAGTCTCACTAGTCTTATATGTAAAGCCATGGAAAAAGTTATCATGGAAATGATCAACAGTGATATAGTAAACCTCCAGAAACTAGAGCCAACCCAGTTTGGTTTTGTTAAGGACAGATCATGCCTACTCGACCTGGTGGACTTTTTTGAGAAGGTAACAAAAACAATGGATGAGGGCAAAATGGTTCACATTGCCTACTCTGACGTGGCCAAGGCAGCTTATACAATACCCTACTTGGGTATTTTTGATAACCTCAAGAGGTTAGGTATAAAGTTGTATGTCACCCAATGGATAGCCAACTGGCTCACAGACAGGACCCAGGAGGTTAGAATTGGGGAGTCCACCTCTACAAAGATGCCAGTTACAAGTGAAGTCCCTCAGAGATCAGTCCTTGGACTGCTCCTTTTTGGCATTTACTTATCTGACGTCAAGGCCAATGTCAATGGTCTGAATATATTTGCAGATGATTGCAAATTAGGAACTGTCATTGAATCACACATTGACACAAATGTTCTCCAGGTGGGTCTGACACAGACAAACCACTGGTGTCAGAGCCATGGACTAAAACTAAATATCAAGAAATGCATGATAGTATCCTTTGGGAAGTCATCCACCCCTGGTAACTATCATATTGACAACACACCCCTTACAGCTGACCCAGTAGTCAGGGACTTAGACACACACATAGATAGCAATCTAGCCTTTGATCATCATGTGTCTACAGTAGTGAGGACATCATTCTATGTTGTACAACTTATAAACAAAGGTATGGCATCTAAGTCCAAGGAAGTCATTGTTCCACTGTAGTTGGCATTCATCAGACCTATCATTGAGTACAGTGCCCCTCTTGGTGTGTACCTAATCAGGCATATTCAACATTTGGAACATCCACAGATCCTCACTAAAGAAATACAGGGCATAAGTAAAATGCAGACTGCCTCAAGTCACTATCCCTGTATTCTGTCTCCTACAAGCTTTTGAGGGGAGATCTATGCCTGGCATACAGAGCATTGTCAGACCCCATTCTGATGGCTCTCCTGCATATCCACAAAACAAACAGCACCAGAATTACCCATTCTAAAGACTTAATCCTTGTCTGTGATATAAATAAGACCTGTTGGAGAGACAGGTATGTATCCCAGAGACTAACCCTTCTATGGAACAGGCTCCTCATCCCTGTGAAGCAGAGTTCCTCCCCAACCCAATTCAAGTGCAGCTTGGACAATTGGATGGGGAACAGGAAATTCATCCTGGTTTGGCACCTATCTCTCTAATGGACATAGGCAGTCTATAGATGATTCATCTCCCAGGCCCCAGCTTGTAAATGTTTTATCTCCCAGGCCCCTGCTTACATTTATCAAGGGTACCATAACTTATCATTGATTTGAGATGTATGGCTAGGCTTAAAATGGCCCTTGTGGTCATTAGCCTAGTAAACACCTATGAACCTATGAACCTATTCATAAGTGTTTAGGTTTAATTGCTGACTAAACAATATTTGGTAGTAGTAGTAGTGATAGCATTTCTCTTACTAACACTGTAGACATACTTTCTGGCATATCCTTAATATAAGGATGTGTGTACTGATTGTCTGGCTGTGACCACTGAGCTTTACAGACTAAATGCCAGGAGACTTGCTTAGTTCATACTCCAGTGCTGAGTTACTCTGAAAATAAGAAGACTACAGGGGAGAAAAAGACTAAGAAGCCCTATTCATCTTATTCAATGCACTACAAGGATCTCATTGGCTTCCTAGGAATGGGTCTGCATTGTTCCTGCCTTTGTTGAGAGCAGAGGCTTCCATGTGACAGCTACCCGAGCTATGGTTCCAGTGAGAGGAGTGGAGGTCTTGATTTTGATTGGACAGTTTATAGAGAGGAATTGGCTGTACTGTGATTGGCCAGCTTCTGCTGATGTGGAGTTTTACAGGCTTTAAATGTCAGTAGGCTTGCTCAATTCAGTGCTGTCCAATGCCAGACTACACCAACACATAAAGACTACAGACAAGGAGGAAAAGACTACAATGTCCTTTACCATCAGAATTTCTGAGTTTGGTAAACTGTTGTACAATGCTGCATTGAGAAACAGTTTTATCATTCTAAAGTCTACAACAGCTAAGGCAATCTCTTCATCCCTGTATATTATATAACTTTCATTGCCTTTTGTATCTGAACTTAGTGATACTACTGTGATTGATTTTATTACTGCCTTATTACATGTGATAAAATTCTTGTTAGTTTAACTTAACTGATTGCACTTCATATGGATGCCTTACTGAAATTAATACTTTTGTTCTGCCTATTCTAGTGTTATTAAGTTTAAATAATATTGCACTGCTTCACCTTGCTGTTGTATTGCTGTTCACTGCTGACAACATTCAAGATAATACTGCAGTGCTGCCAGTTACTGATACCAAACAGATAGAAAACAAATTAACTGATTATCTCAGTTACTTACTGCACTTTTTGATAACTGGCATTGTATTTCTGCTTGTTCCTGATTACTGTTACATCATTTAAAAGCTATTGCTCTACAGTACTGCACTACATAACACTGGCTTACCTAGATAACATAGTTTTATTACTTGGTTGACTACTCCAACAGTATTACATTGAATATATTTGCTTTACAGTTACTGCACGTATAACTATTCATTTGGATTATCTGTAGCAATTTCTCCATAGTAACTGCACCTGGATTTATTGGGTTAGACTATCTGTTGCTCACTGATTTGACTTCTTAGGTAGAAACCATATTAGCCTTCTGGGTAAAGCTATCTGATTTAAATGTACTACTTGTTACTGAATATCTTATTGCTCCAAAACAGTTCTGTTACCTTCACTTTTTTTTGCACTTGTGAATACTGTCATAGTCAGCATATATTCTTGTATTGTTTAGTCATATCTCATATGACCACTTTTTTCTAGTCCAATCCATTACTAGCCCCCCACCCCCTCTGTCTTACAACAAGTGTTAAGTTATTCAGCTATACTGTTTTCTCATACCCCTTCATCAACACTTGTCAAAATGGAATCTCAGTCAACTTTTTCCCCATTTGTATTTATCCTGATAGCCCTAGGTGTTTAGTAGGACTGTAGCAACTCACTCATGCTTACCAAATCTCGTTATTACTACCTCACAATTATTCAATATGTAAAAGGTGCAAGCATTTACTGTTCTTGAAGACTCCATTCTCACCTCAGAACAGATTTGGTAAGAGCAACACATATACCCACACATACACACAACACCACCACTAAGTCAGCTCCCAGGCTAAATAATAAGAAACTTCCGCCATTAGGTCACACCCCAACACACCCCCTTCACCCTGCATACCCACACCCAGTACACTTACCTCTAGCAGTCACAAGAGTGCAGGCTCCAAGTCTTTTAGACCAAATGAGACTGCATTTACCAACAGTAATATTTTAGTAACAGGTAACTCCATATTCAGGCATACTGACACCACCCTAGCAGGCTGTATAACAATAACATGATAATTAGCTCTCTTTCTGGAGCCAGTACCCAGGATGTATCAAACACTCCATTCTGACAAATATGATAATGACCTAATAGTGTTCCATGTGTGTGTATTTGTGTGTGTGTGAGGGGAGGATGATCTTGGGGCCCCCAAGAAGACAGATATGTAGGAGCATATGATTGAGCTTGCTATGCATTTGTCTGAGGCACGAAAGATACTGGTCTGAAGTGGCATTTGGCCATCACACAGAAGGATGCCAGAATTCAAAGACAGAGAATTGGCTTTAATAACTGGCTATGTAAATGGTGTTGTTCTATGGAGATTCAATATGTTTCAACCAGGGACCAGCTGGTTGGCACGTCTTCTTGCTTTGCCAAGGATGGACTGCACCACCCTTAACGAGGTTTTCTCATTTGTCAAAAGCCTTTGCTGGTCCTTATTACATTTTTTATGCAGAATCTGTCTGCTGAACATTCCAGCCTAGTACATTCAAATTTGGAACACATTAAAGTGGATCTTCTCAAAGCCTGGAGTCTTTAAAAAAACTGAACTTGAAGATCTCTTACAACTTGAAAACAGGGTCAGCCTTACACAAAGGCTAATTAAATGGCTGCCATATTTATTTCTTTATTCATTTACTCTTTAAAACAACAAAATATGTCATTTAATTTTTCTAAAAAATAAATAAAAAAGGCATCCTGTTAGAAGAAAATGTGCCCATGACATGATGGGTACCCAATGGAGGAGGTATTTCACTTGACCATTCAAAATCAAGCAGTGTCACTTTACACTTAAGCATTGTGAAGTAATGTAGCAAAGACCTTGCAGTGTTCAAATGGTAGCCACAAAACCATGGTTCCCACAGGGCTGAGAGGTTGCATAAATGTGATGCATTTTTTTTAAAATAAGAAGTATAAATCTCTAATGTCTGTCTTTAATGATTTACTGTATCTTTCTGAAGCATTCTACAGAATTCTGGAGAGTTGAGAGGAATAGTGTGAGACAGAAGCAGTGAGGTATTACTTTTTAACAGTGATGCTGGCAGGGATCAACAACATATTTTCTGAATATTTCTGGCATTGTGATTTGTGTGGAGCAACTTAGAATACTTTAATGTATGGCAATTTGTCTGCTTAGCGGAAATCTGAAGGATAATTCATGGCCATCAGATGTCGTGGTTATAACTGCTGGAGGGGGGTTTGGGCATACCTGTCAACTGTTCCTGATTTTAGGATCATACTTTTGATCTGTCCCACCTAATGACTACTAAAACTGGTAATTTTGCAGAAAAGGTTGTGATTTAGTGTTTATATTATATCCTCAAAGTCAGTTCAGCGAACGGCATTTTACATCAAAATGCCATTCAGCGAACTTGCTCTTGTGGAGGGCTGAGCCCCCTGCTAATTATATATAGCAACTCCGAGATCACACTACAGTGAGGAAAGGGCAAATTTTCCAATCTTCACTGTACTGCGATCTCACTATGAACAGTTCGCTGAACGGCATTTTGATGTAAAATGCCATTTGTTGAACTGAATCTTTGAAGATATAATATAGACCCAGTGATTTACACCTAATAAATGACAATAATTAGAGTTATAGGCTACTTTTGCTTCAGAAAATGTATGTTATTTTACATGCTCAAATTCTGTCAACTTCCATGCTAATAGTACTAGTATTTTAAAAAGCATCCCTGATTGTCTCTAACTATTTTTTGGATTTGTCCCTGATTCTAGTGATAAGAGATTGAGAACTATTGGGCTGGGGTTGGCTGGATGAAAGTAAATTACCCTCTTTCTTGCTCAGTTTTAAGCAGTACGTATTTGGCTTTGTGGGACTAGTGTGCTATAATTGCTTGGTGGCAGGGTGTCTGGATGAAAGTAAGTGGTCATCTTTTCACTTTTTCAGCTTACGGTCATCTCTCCAAATAGTATAAAATGTGTCAAAGAATACCCATATCTTCAGAGTTTAGGGGGGGGGGCTGGGTCTGTACAGACTAAAGCAGTATAAGTGAATTCTGATATGAGATTAGAAGTCACCTCTACCCTGAACCCCACCTGGTCTAAAACCAGCCATAGTCAGAGATTTACACAAAAGGTCACAGTAGCTTTCGTGAGGTACTAGGGAATGATGTCATTATTTATTTAATTCCCCAGAAACTGAATAGGTCACTGTTTGTATTGGGCTTGAGATGATGTGGTTGTTATATCTTTAACTTTCCTCATAAACGTCAGATGGGTGAACAGATGGTCATTAAGCTTATACAGGAGCAGTATACTGTTATTTCATTTCATTTTCCTATCAAACATCAGATGCATATACAGGCGGTTATCTTTTGAAGAACGGTAAAGTATTCTGTTCATATATGTCTGACAGCAGATACATTCTATTTGTTTTTTTCAGTTTTGTTCAAGTCTGACATCAGAGGAGTACACAGAGGGTAGCTGTCTTTTGCAGGTAGGAGTAAGGAGGTATGTTGTATATACATATCATAGAAGCAACTTGAAATATATTATTATGGCAATTTGATCCTTAATTTTCATCCCAATGTAATACCAGATGGGGATGCTCAGAAAGTGACTACATTTTTTAAGATGGGGTAGGGAGGCAGGTACTTTTTCCAGACATGAGACCACTGGTCTTTAGTGAGTGTCAGACATTTATCAGTAATACACAGAATGTTTCATGGGGTCCCTAATCTGACAACTAGTATAATACATGGATTCCACACTGGTGCAGATACACAGGACAAATTTGATACATGAGTTGTAGTTAGAGTTAACTGCTGTGTTATTTTGGAAAACTGATACCATTATAGTACTAAATGAAACAATACAAAGACAATTTAATTTGGCAAGAATAAGGTGAATTTGACATTAGCATAGTGTAAAGATATCATGAAAAACACAGGCCCAGCAGAAACTTGGAGTGTTAGAAATTTTTGGGGGTTCACTTACCCCAGGATTCAATAAACTCTGTGTAGGGACAGTGTAATTTCTACATGGAGTGAATGGTGTTCACGTCTGTATATCCTTCTCAGCAGCAAGCTTTTCATATTAATGAAGGTGCGCTACTCACAATGGATCTGAATGAGTGCAGGGGGCATGTTGCTCGCAGATCCAGCATGCCCCCTGCACTCTCAAAGTGCCATACTGCACTTTTAAATGCTTTCAGTGTCTGCAGACACTGAAAGCAACTAATAACAGTAAAACAGTGTCCGTGGACACTGAAATAATTAGTAGGAGCTGAAATAAATGCAGAAAGCATGATTGTCAATAGGAAGCAATGCAGGGGTGTGTGACAGGAACTGTAACACACCCCCTGCATTGTCAAAGTGTTTTATGGCACTTTACAGTACAAGTGTGTCCTCAGACACACAGCCATACCTGTAAGCCTCTTAGTGCCCAAAGGGCAACCAAATGGGGGGACAAAGGTCCAAAAATTGAGACATATTTTGAGTACAGCTCTCATAAACTTAGAACGTTGATAGAGGGACAGGATTTGTATTAACATAACTTTTCTGAAGGATTAGAAGTCTGAAACTCAAATGTATGCTATTATTTAGTGACTTCAGTCCTGAGATCATCCCACTGATTTGCAGAAAACCACGAATGTTACAAGGAACAAAAAAAAAATATGAGCCAATCATATGGACAGTCTGCAAAAATCTGGACAGTTGAGAAGTATGCACACACCTCAACCTCTTCCACCAAGAAATCTGGATAAAGCCATGAAATAATAGGGCAAATCTAAAACATATTGCACATACAGACTTAGAAAGTTGATAGAATGACAGGTAGTGCATTACCAAATATGAATCAGCATTAGTATTAATATATGTAATTAAAGTGGTTGTATACATTTTTTTTCCATTATAAGTGAAGTTTAAGCGTAGCTGAGCAGGTTTGCATGTCGCGGCACTTTCCTCAGCATTGCTTACACATCTCAAAGGAGCTAAATACAAATATATAGCTAAAATCCTCAATGGCAAGATAGTCTAGTGGTTAGCATTCCGGCTTTGCATACAGCAGTTCACAGTTTGAGTACCAAGACAGGCCCTTCATTTTTATATGGGAAAGCATTGTTAAAAATTCTTTTTTATTTTTAAAAGATATAGTAATTGATATTTGTTAACCAGGGTGTGTATCTGGTGGATAATTGAAGTGCCAGTGGATATATGCTGTGAAACCCCCATATAAACACAAGTGCCCCATACAGTACAGTCACACCCCAAGGTAATGTCATGTAAGCACATAGGGGGATATCATGTAAAGTAAAATATATACACTTAATAATATGCCAGTAATGAGCAATTAATGTCCAATTCAAAACTGTTTTTGACCTGAAAATTGAGCAATGCTTAGCAGCACTCATTTCTGCTTAGCCGGTTTCAGCAATGCTTAGAAGTCTATTCTAAGCAGTATTCAGCCTAGCTGAGTGGATTTGTGCACTGCTAAGCACTGCTCAGCATCTACCCCTTTAACCACTGCTCAACTCAGCTTAGCAGGTTTGCACACTGCTGAGCTGAGCTCAACATTTTCAAAATGGTCTAATGATGTCAAAGAGTAGGAATATGGCCTTATTTAAACCTTACAGGTGGGAATCCAGCCAGAACCTGTTGTAGTTTGATCTATGCATTAACTATGTCTGGCATTGGAGAGGGACCGTGCTTTCAGGCATAGTGTTGGGCATCTTGGAGTCCAGGGTCATGGTTGGGCTCCTTGTTAAAAGCCATGACCATAGACTGCTACAGGGCCAGCACCAGGGCTCACAGTACAAAGTGGAGGCCTAGGACTGTCTGGCACATGATCTCACCAGTGCTACTGGAATTTCCCGAACTGGTGAGCAGGTACAGCATCATTATGCCAACCTAAATTGTAGGAAGGGGGCACTCTTGGCTGAATGGATCCAAGAAGCTTGGGACCAGAATGCCCAAGTAGTTTGTAAGTACCAAATTCTAGCCTGAGTATGTGATAGACAGGTATGCATAATGTGCCTTTTTTCCCCTACAGCTGCAGCGGAGAGGGCTAGCAATGTGGAGGCCCATGCGGACAGACTGTCGAGGCTGCACCGACAGGCTGGTGAGTACAGCTCTATCTTGCAGTATATAGTGCAATAAATAAGGAGTATGTTGTTTACTGCCAGTAGGTATAGTGTGTTTTGTGTCTACTGAATAAATAAAGTTTGTCAGACTAATATTGATCTACAGGATATGCAGTAATAAAGCACTGTGTCTTGTTACTCAAATAAAGATTTATACCACAAACTGTTATGTTTACTCTGGTATGTTGTTGTAGAAATAGAATGTGCACAGGTTCTTCACAGCAAATATGGCTTTGACAACATGCAACTGAGGTTGTTCTGAGAACCAGCTGTTATGCAAAACTGTAGATTGTGGAGCTGTAAAACGCAATATAAATAAAATATGAAATATGTCCTGCACTAAGATCTGAACCCTGAATAGTAATGTGTAATGTATTATAGTGTGTCCCCTGCAGCATTGCCTTGTGTTAACCTTTGCTTTCCCGATTGTAGTATCTCAAAGGAGGAATACACAGTACACTATCTGTCATGCATGAATCTCATGATTACAAGGTCAGACTGTCTAACCAAGAGAGTATTAGGCAGAAATCAGTCAAACAAGAGACAGCAGTTCCTCAGTAGCTCAGTGTTTTGAGAAATAGCTTTATTGTTCATTCTTACATACCCAGACATGGTTTGAATCCAGGGAGTGGTACTAAGAAGTATACATATTTACACTAAAGAAATCTTGAATATTTGTAGCAACAGTCAGGTAGTGTTAACAGATATTTTCTCCAAATGTCTTACAGGTAAAGAAATGTTTGTAGTAGCTGTAGGAAGGGTATACTAATACACCATGTACAACTGTTCCACTCTCCAACCCCATGCCTGCAAATCATAGCAGGATAGGTACATACACCATGCACTCTTCCCGATACATGTCTCTCAAGTGTCACATTGTCACAGCTAGTGGTCACTGCTGCCAATAACCTTGGACACAGATAGGAATCCAGGTGAAGTACAGCAGTAACACATTCACACAACATCAGTGCAGGGCACCCTTCTTTGTCATATATGCAACCCTGACATGTATGATTCCCCTCTAGTAATATATCCAGGGTTGTCACAGTTTGTCCCATACCATTCCAGGTTGACAGTTTAACAGCTATGTATGTGCTACAGATGCTATGGGCCATAGGTAGATATAAAGTGAGGGCAGACCTGTAGAGTATTGAGCAGTACTGTTGTTAAAAATAGAAGCCTATACTGCTGTTAATGGACTTTTTTCTCTCCCCCACCCCTTATCTGCATTAATAATTATTATTTCTATACTATGGGTATGTTTTTCTCAAAATCTAATGTTGGGACTTGTGTTCTATTATTGTTCATATATTTAACTGGTTGCATATTAACATACCTTGTTCAAATACCATTGTCGGTGGCCTGTTGCCGTCAATGTAACTGGCATGCTGTTACAATGCTTACTGTTGTTCCATTTATGCATGTGTTCTGTTTGCTATGCAACTGTTTCAAATCTATTGGTTTGGGTTAATTTGAACACAGATGCATGTTGTTATAACTAATTTTGACATGTGTTCATAAATAACCAATAAATCTTGGAAAACTTCAACACCATAGCACATTTGTGAAGGCAGGTCCCAGTGGCTCCACCTATCCCACCACATCTGACCATGGCACCAGGCCCCAGCACATATGGGACGCAACCTGGAACTTCCTCCTCCGCTGGTCCTGCACCACCTTTGGGATTAGGTTCATAGGTTCATAGGTTGGTATTAGGCTATCAGTCCTAGGGCCTATACAAGCCTAGCCGTAACAATTACCTGGCTATTTCTTCCCAAACTATTTACTTCCTTGGA
This sequence comes from Protopterus annectens, assembly GCF_019279795.1. Taxonomy (NCBI): domain Eukaryota; kingdom Metazoa; phylum Chordata; order Ceratodontiformes; family Protopteridae; genus Protopterus; species Protopterus annectens. The sequence continues at coordinate 600,093,669 of NC_056726.1, forward strand.
CCCCTGTCTAGCAGGGCAACTGACATGATCCCCGGGGTGAATTTCCTTTCTCCCATCCAATTGTCAATGTTCCTTTTGAAGAGGGCCAAAGAGGCACTCTGTTTGACATGTATAGGCAATCTATTCCAGAGTCTGGGGAGTCTCTGGGTCAGGAACCTATCCCTCCAGCATGTTTTGTTTATTGTGATGACAAGGTTTAGATCCCTGGAGCATGTGGCTCTGTGGGATTGGGATTTCTTTAAGTGTAGCATGTCCAACAGCTCTGGGTTTGACATGGCCTTGTATGTTAAGCAGAGATCGCCTCTGAGTAGACGATATGCGACAGAGTATAGATGGAGTTTTTTAAGGCTGTCAGCATAGGGCATCTGCTTTAGGCCTGTGATTCTTTTAGTGAGGTATTTCTGTGCCCTTTCCAGTTGTTGCAGATGTCATGAGAGATACATACCAAATGGGGCATTGCATTCTATAATGGGTCTAATGAGGGATGAGTACAATGGGACAATGACCTCCTTTTTTCTGGATGAAAAGCCCTTAGTGATGAGGTGTGCCACATAGAAGGATTTCCTGACTGTTGTGGCAATGTGGTTATCGAAGGTGATACCACTGTCCACCTGTGTGCCTAAGTTTCTTATCACACTTTCGGTGTTTAGTGTACTGCCACCTATATGGTAATTCACAGATACATGTTTTTTCCCAAAGGGGATAACTATACATTTCTTGGCATTGGGCTTGAGCCCATGGCTCTGGCACCAAGCATCTGTTTCTGTAAGGCCCTTTAGTAGAGTATCCACATCATTTGGGGATTCAATAATGGCTCCCAGTTTGCAGTCATCTGCGAACTTTGTTAGCCAAAGTCCCTTAGTGTTGGCCTGTACTTCAGAGAAGTAGATGCCAAACAAGAGTGGTCCCAGGACTGAACCATGAGGTACTCCACTTGTCACTTGTCTGGAGCTGGATTTGGAGTCGGCTACTTTTTCAGTGTGTATTCTATCAGTAAGCCAGTTAGCAACCCATTGGGTGACGTAGGGATTAATGCCCAGCTTAGTAAGTTTATCTATGATTCCAGAGTCGGGGATGGTGTCAAAGGCCTTGGCAAGGTCTAGATAGGCTGTGTGGACCACCTTACCCTTGTCCATGGCTCTGGAGACTGATTCGAAGAAGTCAGTCAGGTTCAGGAGACAAGATCGGCCCTTCACAAACCCAAACTGGGTGGGGTCCAGTGTTTGAAGATTGCCAATGTCTTTGTTTATAAGTTCCATGATAATACGCTCCATGGCCTTGCAGATAAGGCTTGTCAGACTGATGGGACGGTAGTTTCCAGGATCCAAGGTGGATCCCCCCCTTGTGGAGTGGGATAACTGTAGCTCTGCGCCACTCAGTGGGCATGAAACCTGAGGTGAGGCTATGGTTAAACATGACACTTAGGTGAGGTGCCAGTTCATATTGTAGTTCATGTAGTACACAGCCTGGGATGTCATCTGGTCCCATGGATACTGTATTCTTAGCTTTGTAGAGTGTGTTTTTTACTTGTGTGGCCGTTATTACCAGAATTTGGCAATCTTCCGGTATTGAGATGGGCCATTTAGGGGGTGAGAGGAAGATGAAATTGACACTGAATCGATCTGCCAGGATATTGGCAATATCTTTGGGATCAGTATATTTAATGCCATTCTGTTTTAGCTTAGAGCAGATCTGAGCATTGCCATTTAGATTCTTGACATAGTTATAGAATGTCTTGTGGTTGTCTTTGGAATCGTTGGCAATTTTATTTTTGTAACTAGCTTTAGAGGATTTTATGAGGGATCTCAGTTCCTTACTGAGGCTGGTAAGGGAGTTTTTTGCATCCTGGGATTTTCCTCTTTTCTGCAACAGTTTCTTTCTGTTGTTATAAAGTTTGTTTATGGCAGGAGACCACCAGATTGGCTTCTGTTTTTTTGGATGAGAGCATCTTGGTTCTATTTGGGATGGCACGATTCATGCATGAGTGAATGTGCTCGTACAGTACCTTAGTGTAGGATTCAGCAGTTGAACTTTCAGTTCCCGTCTGCATGGGTGTCATGAAGTTTGTCACTTCTGACTTGAGTAGCATGAAGTTGGCTTTGGAGAAGTTTTTTTATGGAGGTTTCCTTACTGGGGGGTGGGAGTGGGATGTGGATGTTAAGGGTGATTAGCTTATGGTCAGACCTGACTAACGAGGGGGTGACCATAGGTGTGGAGCATCGATTTCCCATGTTGGTAATGACCAGGTCTAGGATATTGGAGCCCCTGGTGGGATTATGGATTAGTTGATCCAGGGCATTGGAATTTATGAATTCCAAGAACCGTTGGGCAAAGGTGTTTGTACATGAGTAGTTTTCCCAGTTAATGGCAGGGTAGTTAAAATCACCCAGTATTTGGGTGTTTGGTTCTATCTTAATATTTTCCAGTATGTTTAGAAAGTTGTAGTGAGAATCTTGGGGTATGGTGGGGGATCTGTAACAAGCTACAATTTGGATTGCAGTCTTACCTAGTGTTAGTTGCACCTGGAGAATTTCAGACGCATTGTGTTGGGCAACTAGCCTGGTGGTGTGAATATCCTTGGTGAATATCAACACTCCTCCACCTTTAGTGTTTCGGTCCTAGTTTGGTGGCTGAAAAGTGTGGTAAGAGTTGTAGCCTGGTATTGCAGGGGTGCTCTCTGGAGCCTAGAACCACGTCTCAGTTACTGCACAGATATCGATGTTCTCCATTTTTAGGAGTGCCTCGAGAGAGTGCATTTTGAGGTTTAGACTTCAAGCATTGAGTAGCATTACCTTCAGATTTTGCATGCTTATACCTGTCACGGTGGTGGTTTTGTCCTTTGAACTTTGCCTAAAAAAGGTACTATAGGGGTGGCAAGAGCCTTAGCCAGTAACCTGAATCCCAGGGGCGACAGGTGCAGACCATCTCTGGCAAAGTATCATGGTCTGTCAATCATGTCGTCCCAGGCAGACAGATACTGGATCCCCTTTGAATGACACCAGAAGCTTGGCCAATTATTGAAGTCAATCATTTTGTCTTTATATTGTGGTATCATTCTGGGTGAAAGCAGGATGCTACTCAGGGCTAGGGTCATACCTGCCTGGGCCACATGATCCAAGAGCTCTTCCATGTCTCTTTTCATGTAGTCCAGGGAGGTATGTCTCAAGTCATTCACTCCAACATGGACAATGACAGAGTCATATTTGTACTTGTTGTGGAGTGACTTGAGTGCATGCATTATGTGGTGGATACTGGCACCCGACAGGCAGCTGACTGTAATTTTCTCCTTGTTCAACCTGTTGAGAGGGACATCAGTGTGCCAGACTATAGAGTCACCTATGACTAAAGTGTTAGGCACATTGTCTTGCCTTAGGGGCTGTTGCTGGGTGGCACACTGGTGTTGTGAACTGTGTGACACTTTGGTTGTGATTGGTGTTTGTTTGCATTTCAGCTTCAGAGGTCCTTGTTGCTTGGGCAGGTTACAGTTAAGGGCCTCTGCATATGTGGATTTAGTGTTGCTATATGTGGGTGTTGGTGGTGTGGGTTTAGAAGGGCTATGTGTTGCTTGAGGTGTATTGTGGGTGTTAACCTTCTCCTCTTGACTGTCTAGTACAGTCTTGGGTGGAGAGAGCTTTGCTTCCATTTTTGCTATGTAAGTGCATCTCTCACAGGTTAAAGTGTTAGGTGGTAGGAGGAGAGGGTTGTCTGTGTACATGAGGCAATTGCTGCATTGCCCCAGTATGCCCAGATTCACCAGGTGGACAGGAGAAATCACTGGAAGCTGAGCCTTGGACATGCCTGGTTTGGTGCTTTTTTTTTTTTGTAAAGTACATTAGCTGTTTTCCCTTACATTAGCAAGGTACTTTGCAATTATAGACTGTTTAGTGCCTACTATTAATTTCTCCTTATTAACAAGGAGAGTTGAGTGCTTGTATTAGTTTAAGGCTTCCTAGTGCTTTCCAGCAGGTATTAGAGAAAGTGCTAGTCACAGGGATGCTTAAAGGTAAGATGAAAAAATAATGCACACTACAGTGTGCACTAGAGAAGTTAGATGTGAAAGTAGGTAACTTAAGTTTTACCTGTTTAAAAAGTTAAGGTTTATTGGAGAGTTACTATTTTTAAAACAGCAAGATGGGTTGAAAGGGGTGGTCACTTTTGTATTCTGGTACTATGGAAGACAGTAGGATGGCCAATAAATTTAAATAGTTGAAGGGGAGGGATTTCAAAAATGATGATTTTGTGATTACTCACAGAGGCCAGTGAAAATAGAGAGGAAATGAGATATATGATCAGATTAACATAAGAGGCAGACAACTAGAAAGACAGTGGTATTTAACAAGACAACTGTAACTGGGTGGGAAGGCAGGAAAACAAATTCTGCCTGACTCAGAAGAGAGAGAGAGAGAGAGCTATGGTCTCTTTTGAAGTTTTAATATGCTGTTAAAGCAGAATGCAAGTAAAACACAAGGTAAAGAAAACAAACCACAGTATTCAAAATATAGAAAGGCAATAAAGTAATACAAAATACAAAAAATAAAAGCAAACTAACCTTTCCTTCACAGCAAAGTGTAGCAGAGTCTGGATGAGCCTGGGGATGAACTGCCTCAGGGGGATAGGGCCCATCCCCCCTGGGCGCAGGCATGGAGAGGTGCCCATCACCCACAGCAAGTTCTGGGGTATGGTGCACAATGTCATCCGGTTAGAGTTGGATGGATGACTGAGCTAGATTGAGGGCTGCCTGGTGCACCTTGAGGGGAAGCCTGCCCCTGTTGTCCAGCCCCCAGCACAGCCACCTTCAGGGCTGTGAAGGTGCAGTAGTGACTACCCATGGGTGGAGAACTCAGTCCCACTGTTTCCATCTCAGGGCACATGGGCTTCCAATTCTCAACCACCATCCCCATCCAAGGTGTTTACCCCCCTCATGTGTCATACACCACTCCTGTCTGCTGTCTTGTCTGTCTGCAAAAGCAAACTCTCCTACCCAACTTACCTCCCCAAACGTACTTACAACCTTTCCCCAACATCCCACTCTCACCTTAAAAAAAGGGGCATCTGTCCCCACAAAAAAAAATCCCATCCCATACATAGCTCTCCATTTTGGCTCCACGTACACTGATGTAAATCAATTCACCCTTAAATTACTGAAGGAATGTATGTCGCCCACACCCCTCCCTGTGTGGTGTGAGGCTCTGAATTCCGAATTGTCCACAACATTCACAGCTGTTGCTGCAGAATAAATGGAGAGCTATGGTCCTTTCCTATACCCATCCTGCACATCCCTAGCTGTTTTTCCTAATGTTTTTCCCACTACTTGCCTCCATTTCACCACTTTCCTATTACCCTTTTTTCTTTTCTTTTTTGAAATTAATGTGGGTTTAAGTGGGAATAAGTGCCACTAAGCAAAGCTAAGGGGACTTAAGCACTTCTTAGCATCATTTAGCTTCGTGCAAAACCATGCAAATGGGGTTGGGAGGGTGGCCTAATGGTTGAGGTGTTTGCCTTGCAAACACAAGGTGCAGGGTTTGAGTCTCACAAGGGATAATTGGCTAGGCTTAAAAATGGCTCGCAAGGGCAGTTAGCCTAGTACTAATCTATGAACCTATGAACTCGCTTACAACTGCTTAAAAGTGCTTTAATCACTCTGTCTCAATAAGCCCTTGCTCTGCCCAGCAACAAAATAATCAACCCTACCAAGTCTCAAACCCAGGACCCTGTGCATTACAATTACAGCAACATACCACTACACCATCTGAGGTATGGGAATTTATAATGTTTTTAAAAACATATCATTCATTACGGTCATTTATCATAAGGGGAAAAATACACATCCCTGGCAAGTCTTAAACCCAGGCCTCTGGGCACTCCAGTAACATCAACTACCGCTACTCCACATGAGCTGTGAAAACTAGGAGAATTAGTAATACCTCAGTAAATACATCATGCAGGATGGTCATCCAACATTAGGGAAAAAGCTGTGGAATTAGTAATGTTATATATGTGCGACCTCGGAGTTAGTATATATAAGTAGGGGTGTGTGGGGGGTGCATGGGGGCTTGCTCCCCCTGCTTGTTTGTAGTGTAGAATTGTTTGATTGTGGGGGGAGATTGTGTGTATGTGTGTGGTGTATTTGTACTCTAGGTTTGCGATTTTAAATTTCTCGGTTATGGGGTTTCGGTATTTAAAGGTTTCGGCTATAGAATTTTGAAATACTGAAATTCGGGATTTCAGTATTTCAGGATTCTATAATGAACCCATACATATATATATATATATATATATATATATATATATATATATATATATATATATATATATACACACACACATAATATAGATATATACTCAACCCCTTTGTGCAAAACATCTGGACAAAGCCTGACAAAGTGGGGGCCAAAGGCCAAAAAAATAGGGACATAACTTAAATATGGATTTTATAAGCTTAGAAAGTTGCTGGAGTATCACAATTTGTTTTAACATATATTTCTTGATAGATTATAAGTCTGAAACACAAATGGTTGTCATTATTTAGTGACTTCAATGCTCACATCATCCCAGTGATTTGTCAGACATCCATAACAGTTATGGGGAACAGACCAAAAAAATGAGCCACACATCTGGACAGTCTATGAAAATCTGGACAGTGGAGAGGTATGAGTGCAGTTATGTAGCAGAAGGGAAAAAACACTGATATTTGCCAACCATTTCACCACACACCTTCTGAATTACAGTCAGACCAACACAACACTACACTAAATCAGCTCTGGAGAATTGCTCATGCATTTGCAAATATAGCATGCACCACAGGGATGTAATTGTAGGGAAAAACAGACATTGGTAAGAAATTGTCTACCCACAACCATTTGCACCACAGTCACAGCAATATACCAGTAAGCAACTGACCTCTAGAGTATAATGACTGTTTGAACAAACATATCCTGATTGCCAGTCACACACTACTCCTAGATATACTGCCCCAAGTCACAGTGTTCTTGGAATCCTGAGGTGTTAAGGGACATGTCACAGTCTGCCCCTACAAGCATATACAGCTGATAGACCACCAGCAACTGTAGCAGCATGTACAGTCAGATAGGAAAGAATCTATGACACTCACATCTGCCCCTCTCCCTACTCAGCCCAACAAACATTTGCACACTACACTGCTACACAATCTTGATAGTTTGTTAACAATGGCCAGACATACCTAACTCTCACCTGTTCAGATTTCCACAGAATTTCCAGGATTTGGGACCATATTTATGGCCTCTTCCTCATAACATTTCTGGGATTCTGCTAAATCTATGGGATGATATCAGGAATGAAGTCACTAAATAATGATATACCATACCTCTGAACCTCTTAGTGTAAGACATCTGGACAAAGCCTGACATACTTGGGGGACTGAGGCCCAAAACTAGGGACATATTTTAAATAATGGTGTTATAAACTGAAAAAGTTGCTGGAGTGACAGGGTTTGTTTTAACATAAAGTTTCTGAAGGATATGAAGTGTGAAACACAAATATATGTCATTATTTAATGTATTCAGTCCTCAGATTATCCTAGTGATTTGACAAAAATAAAAATTGTCTGAGGAACAGACCAAACATAAGAGGCATACCTTTGGGTATTCTAAGGAAATCTGTACAGTTGAGAGGTATGTCATATACATATCAGTGGCAGACTTAAAATCACACAGAAAATGCATTTCCAGACAAACCCTGTTAATCTAGCAATTTTCTAACAGTATAACAGCAATACTTACAATCTGTCCCTAATTTTGGAACTTTCTCCCCCATTTTGTTGGGCTTCTTGTTCTAAGATGTATTTCCACCTACCCACTGTGATGTTGTAGTTCCCACACCTCCATAATGTCCTCCTCACAGGCAAGAAAAAGGAGCAAGGCCCACATGAAGAACTTAATTATAGCACTGTGTTGCCATGCTATTTGGCTAATGAAAAGACAACACAGCTGTTCTGGATGCAATTAGCAAGTAGGAGACACCAACTGGTGCACAGGCCATCACCTGCTCATGAACATTACCTACAAAAGGCAAGCTGCTGCCTATGCAAAACAGGTCTGAACCTTTCTATGCAAAGTCAGAATGCGACTACAGAAACCTACACATTTGCATTACTTTGAAACAGAAAACTCTGCAGCACTATAACAGGTATGTCAAACAATTAAGCATGTAATAGAATGCAGAAGGGAATGCAATAATGGGAAATAGGAAGTTAAACAATAGGTCTCAACAACACTTGTGGACTGACATGTTGCTCTCCATCACCTATGGCCATCCTTGCTGGCTCTGTCTGCAGTGACATAGAGCACATCTCTGGCCCTCAGTCACCCCAGCAAAGGTCAGCTCACATATGACTACTACTACTGGAGTGTCTGTTGTACAATACTGACTGTGACACTGCCAGGCCAGCTATCTGAGATGATGTAAATAGTCATATGTCACTTGTGAATGCTACTATGATACATATGCTCATCTTACAAATGTAAGAGACCTATATAGGGTATGGGCATAGTAAACAACTGGCGCAGAAGTGTGTGTTGAACTGTATGTTTTATACTGAGCTCATACCTTTCAACTGTCCAGAGTTTTGCAGACTGACCACATGTTTGCCTCCTGTTTGTAGTAATATTTTCATACAGTTGTGTTTTCTTTGGGAAATCAATGGCAAATCAGTAAAGACTGAAGTCACAACATAATGGGAAACATTTGAATGTCAGATGTCATATCTTTCAGAGTATTCCTGTGAATGCAAAATCTACTTTGCTATCAACTGTCTAAGTGTGTTACAGCAATATTTATAAAGTGTCACTATTTTTGGGCCTTTGCCCCCCCACCCCCCCATTTATGTGTGCCTTTATCCAGATGTCTTGCTCTAGCAGTTTGAGAGGTATGACTAAGCTCCAAGAGTGTAAGCACAGTGTGCCATACTGACAAAAAACAGAAATGTATATCAAGTATTACCTGTGCATATGTATGTAGTAACAGTAGTAGCTGGAAGCCTCAAACATACAGACATGAGTTGCAAAATGTCAGGTAAATATGCTGTACTTGTTTTACAAATGTGTAATCTGAGTTTCAGTGCATCAAACAGACATAAATGTCTACAGCTACAGGTTGTTGTATTGCCTTGAAACAGTTTGATTTTAATGACTACCTTGAAATTGGAAAAGTGATTAACTGTGTCATGACTTTGTGTCCAAGCCTACACGAAACATCTATATGAGCACCTACATAGCTGTATGGACTCAGCAATACCTGATTGGACAAAACCATCTCCCCATATGTAAATTAAACCTCTGTGGTGGACAGCAGCAATACACAAACCCCATAATAGGTGGAAATATTGGCTGTACAGGGCCAAGAAGGAGCAGGTGCCAAAGTGGAAGCAATCTCACCTTTGTCTGAACAAGAAAATAAGGTCACAGGTGAATTACTCTAAGGCTAACTTTGAGTGCATATTGAACACATCCACCAAGGCCAATTACAAGGCCTTCTGCACATATGTCTGCAATCTCAGAGGGAACACCCAAATCTGCTCTGTACTGGTGGTCAATAACACCACATACACATACACCATGGATATAGCCAACCTGCTGCAGACAGTTTAAGTGAAAACATCACCCCCCCTGTCCTCCCATCAGTAAAGGGTGACATGCACAGCACCTGTCCCCCCTCCTCTCATCATCAGGAAGCAGGTCCATAATGCCCTCTCAAGGCCAACAAACTGAAGTCTCCATGGGACCTGATAACATCCCTGGCACATCCTACATGATCTCAGGCATGAGCTCTCAGGTCCATTACACACTGTAGTCAACCAAAGCCTGAGGATCAGTGTTATCCCATCTGCATGGAGGACAGCCACTGTCGCCCCTCTACACAAAGGTGGAACATCCACTTACCCAGCCAATCATATGCACATCAGGCTAATTAGCCTGATCTGCAAGACCATGGAAGGCATTATCAAAGACCTTATAAACAGGGACATCGGCAACCTCAAAAAGCTTGAGCCAACACAGTTTGATATTGTCAAAGGGAGATCAGGCCTGTTAAACCTGGTCAACTACTTTGAAATGGTCAACAAACACATGGACGTGGGGAAGACAGTGCACACTGCTTACCTTCACCTAGCCTAAGCCTCTGACAATAATCCCCAGTTGGCCATAATACATAAGCCTACACAGCTAGGCATCAACCTGTATGTTACCAGATGGGTAGCTAACAGTCTCAATGATAGTACCCACTCAGTCAAATTAGTGAAAGCCACCCATACTAGTAGACCCTTAAAGAGTGGTGTACCCCAAGCATCTGTTTGGGGCCTCTACTGTTTGGGATATACTGTTGTGAGGTGCAAGACAAAACTAGTGGTCTGTGGCTGACCAGGTTTACAGATGACTGCAAGCTGGACACTGTCTTACATCTCCCTAGTGATGTGAGCATCCTCCAAGAGGCCCTTACCCAAATTAATGACTGGTGCTAGAAGCATTGCCTCAAACTGAATGCCAGGAGATGCATCATTATCCCTGTTGTGGTATATGTCATCCACACTAGTTATGACATTAATAACAATGTACTGAGCATGCAATCAGGCGTGAGATGACTTGTACACCAAGGTTGATATCAACTTGACAGTTTCCCACCCCATTAGCACCATTGTATGGAAGGCTGTCTACATGGCCCACTTCACAAATAAGGGTATGTCATCCAGGAACCAGGAGGCCATAGCATCTCTGTACTCCTCCCTTATCAGACCCATTACCAAGTGCAATGGCTCATTTGGCATGTACCTTGCCAACCACATGCAGCAGTTGCTAACCAGGAAAATCCAGGGTCTGCAACACCTATCCTATACAGATAGACTGAAAGCCCTGTCTCTCTACTCAGTGTTATACTGACTGATCATAGGTGACGTGTGTCTGACTAACAAGGCCATTCCCAAACCAGCCTTGCTGGAGTGTATGCATATCCATAGGACAAAGCCCACACCACACAACCTGCACGCAAGGCCCTCACATGGTTTGTGACATGAATAGTACTTGTTGGCGGTATAGATTTGTGTCTTAAACAATACACTGTTTGTAAAATACACTCCCTCCCCATATCTAGCAGAGTACCTCTCTAGCCTTCTTTCAGAAGAAGCTGGATGACTGCATGGCAAACACAAAAGACACCCCAGGATCCCACCAGTGTCCCTGCTGGACAAGGGAAACAGGTGTTGACATTGAAAGGACATGGGCAAACATCTGGGCTAGGCTTATGAGGACATCTGGGCCAATAGCCTAGTATCATCCTATGAACCTATGCACCTAGTACTTTACATGTTTCCTGTATGTATTGCAGACTGTCCTGTAATGTTGTCATATATGAATCCCTGTGAGTCTGAACTATATTTATTATTATTTATTTATTTGCATTTGTTAACCGGGTTGGTCCAGCTGGGTAAGAATTACCCTTTTCAGTGGAGACCCGAGGGGAAAAGCCCCAAACAGACATACAAATGCATACGAATAGAGACAAATTAACAATATTACAGAGGAAAACAATATTATGGGTACAATGGATAAGAAAAACAAACAATGAAACTTTGAGAATATGAGTAAGGTAGGCCAGAGGTATGCATGCAAAAGATTTATGAAAAGGTGTTCTGAGCAAGATCTCTGAATTAAGTTAAAGTAGGCAAAGAAATGATGATTTCAGTGTGGAGTTAGTAGTGTGGGAGTTTTAGGTGGGAGCATGTGAAGGACATTCCCATTTGGAGGAGAGATGGGAGAGAAGCATGGATTTGAAATTGTTGTGGTTAGGTATATTACGTAGTGGTGTGGGGAGATTGTTCCATAGTTTGGCTATAGTGTGGGATAGTAGTAGTTTACCAGTTGGATGGATGGGTTTGTGTACATGCAGGAAGTTTTGGCCTGTGGATCTCAGGGTATGGGTAGTTGTGTAGGGTGTTAGAGATTTAGCAAGAGAGGGGTGTTCTGCTGGTTTAAAGATGAGTTTGTGGGCTGTTGTAAGTTGTAGGTACTTGAACTGTGTAGTTACTGCATTGATAGAGTATTCTCTTGTTCCTTTATTAGTTATTGTCACATATTGTTATACCTTGTCATTGTGTCAAGTCTGTATAGCACTAGGTCAGCTCTTAGAGTACTTGCATATTCACATGGTGACACTGTATAGCTCACTTCAATAGCCTTGGTCTTGGTCACACTTACTATTTTGCTAACAAGCTCATCACACAGTAGGATTTGTCACCCTTTGTTGAAGGCCTTACAGTAGCTGTTACAGAGATAGATTGTGGCAGTCAGAACTACCTTAAAGTATGGGCTGAAGGGCCCATAGGTAGCAAAGTTGTGCCAGACTTTAACAGGACTGTGCATGTTTGTGAGTGTGTGTATGTGTGTGTGTGTGTGTGTGTGTGTGTGTGTGTGCGCGCGTGTGTGTGTGTGATTCAAAACTCAAATAGCAAAGTGTGTATGTCAGCTACTTGGCCAGGGACCCAAAGTACTGGATGAACAGAGAGGGTGACAGATGTTTTGGATTGACTGCTCTGCTAAGATGTTAACCTCATAGATGTGTCAGTGTGGAGTGTTACTGCGGTTGTGGAAAGAGAGGAAGAAATTATCCCCACACTGACTGTGACCTCTGTGTGCTCTGAAGGGTAATTGTACTTTAATGTGTGTGTACTTGTCATCGGCCATTGTGCACATCCCTCACTGGTGGTAGTGGTGAGTATTTAGGCTCCCTGATGATTGGGCCAGTGCAGGGGGGACACACTGACAGTACGCACTGGTGCATACAGATGGCATATCACATTGTGTACCATCATTGAGCCCCTCTCAGTCTGACAATGTCATACATAGTTATTTCACAGATTGTCTGGGTCTCCTTGACCATTCCTAAAATACTCTGCCTAGGTGACTGTGTACTCCACACCTGTACCTGATTGCCTCACACTTATGGCTAGCATACCTGGTGACCCCTGCAGCAGGACTGCAAGTTATAGGTAGTAGTAGTAGTAGTGGGTGGATGCTGGCACTAGGTCAGCAGCAGTGCATACATACTGAGCATACAATGTAAGGGAATGGATACAGTTCCAGATACCAAGGTATCATCACTGTGCCCCCAGGGGTCTGGCATGTCACAGACACATTCCCCAAACTATGTGTACAAACATTGTGTATTGTTCAACTGGTGTGCAGAAATACACATTTGTCTGGTGGGGGGGGGTCTACATCTCTCAGGCACATGTACACATTCCACAAATATCTGGGTGCTGAAGACGTCAGACACCTATGAGGAGGTCACCCTACAACACATACGCACTGATCTTAGTTATTGTGTAGCTCAGATATTACTGGAATGTCCACATGCACCTGTAGGAGCACTTACCTATTTGTGGTATGTAGGCTTGAATACAAGTTGTAGACGAAAAACGTGTGTTGTATTTTCGTCACGTTTTATGTCAATAAACTTTGGATTTTATCATGGGCTGTCTGGTGCATTGCTTTTCCTCATTGCAGTGCTTTTGGAGGTTATGTAGGCTTGAATACATGGTACTGTAATGCTGCCTATAGGGGACAACCAGCAGTCAATGGCACTGATGTGTGGACACATAAAAACACAGTCTGTCACAGCAGACAGGCCACTTATGGTATTCCACGTACCATACCAGATTACTAGGCTGTGGGCATTGAGCAGCCATATCCCTAGGCCACATGTTAGTCCATGTGTATGCAAGGCAGTAGCTGATGTCCCCATCCAGCAGGGACACAGGTGGTATCCCAAGGATGTATGTGCCATTAACCATCCAGTTAACCATGTTATACCTACAAAGGTGCAGGTAGCTACTCTGCCTGATGTGGACAGCATGCCCATTCCCACCACAGGGTGAATGTGTGTGGCACACATCCAAGCTGCCAACAATGCCAGTCCAGGTCACTCATCAGTTGGAGGCTGTTTGTCTGCGTGTGTGTGTGTGTGTGTGTGTGTGTGTGTGTGTGTGTGTGTGTGTGTGTGTGTGTGTGTGTGTGTGTGTGTGTTAACAGAGTGGAGCATGACCTGCACTCCTGCAGCAGTGCCAGTTTTTAATTTCTCCAAGTTTTTTGGGTCTCTAATACCATGATGGGAATGGACCCCATTCCTAAGTCAAAGTACAATTAAAGTTTATGAAATTAGTATTGTTTCATTCTTTGATGTCAGCCAAAAGTGCTCTTTGCAGCTCTCGAAATGTGCCTAGTAATGACTCCTGCAATTCGTATGGTGTTACATGAACTGGTGACATATCTAAATACGATTGTAATTTTTTTTTTATAAGACCCGTTGCTCCCACTACTATTGGAACTGTCTGGGTATCTTTCTTCAACATGGCTCTCACTTCTGCCTGCAGATCCAGGTATTTTATGACTTTGTGTCTCTCTGTACGCAAGACACTGTAGTCACAGGGTGTGGTGATTTCAATGATCAATGCTACTTTTATCTTCTTTTCTTGGACCACTATACCCAGTTTTCTAGCATCCATCTTTTGAACTGTTGGTATTGGGTGATCCCATGTGTTATAAACTTCATCCTTTTCTATGATTCTTTGTGGCTCATGTTTCCAATGATTTTCAGCCCACTTCAATACCATAATGTTTGCACAATCTCCAGTGTAACAGTCTCACCACATTATTATGCCTTTCAGTATACAGTCCCTCTGCTATTAGTGCATCATACCCAGCAACAATGTGTGTGTCTGTTTCCAGTTCAATTTTACAAAACCTACATATGTCTGTTTCTCCCACATGTTCAATGGACTTTGTAAACCAGCATGTACGTAGCCCACTATCTTGGGCTGCCAATATTAACCTTTCATTTCTTGGTTTGAATTTGCCTCTCCATAATCATTCCTGCGTTCATTCTTGATCAACAAGAGGCTCTTCCAGAAGTTTTCTATACTTGCATCTATATTTATGATTTTTCCACATTTCTTGCCTTCTCATCTGGTCGTTCATCTTATATTCTTCCTTTTGTTTTTTGGAACATTCAGTTGCTGCCTAGTTTTTATCCACTTCTGGTTTGATTTCCATTCCTGCTTGATGTCAATATGCTTCTGCTAAATTAAGCAGAGATGTCATCTTAGATTTATTATCCTCATGTTTCAAAACTTTCACTACATTTGGATCTTGTGGGGTCAGTAGATATGTGTGGAGTCCCACAACTGCAGATCTATACATGTAATCAATTTCAAGGAGGCCCATCCTTCCTTCGGAATGGGGAATATATAATCTTGGCATACACCGATGTTTATAAATTATTTGGTGAGCATGAAGCATCCTTCTTGTTTTAATATCCAGTCTATCCAACACTTTTTGAGGACAGTCAATCACTCCAAAACTATAAGTTAGGACAGGAAGAGCAGCTTGATTTATAGCTTGGATCTTGTTCGTAGATATCAGTGCTGTTCTCAGGATTAATTTAAGTCTTCTAAAGTATTCCATACTGAGTTTTATTCGCATCTGTTTGTGTTTTATTGCTGATCCTTCATCAGTTCCCAAGTATTTATACACTCCCTCTTGTTCAAGTTCTTTTATATTACATTCTTGTCCCAAACTGATGTTTTCCTTAAAGGTTGCTTTTGCACATTTATCAAGACCAAATGACATTCCAATATCATCTGAAAAAGTTTTGAAAACATGCAGCTGTGCTTTCAATTCCTCATGTGATGAACTATACAGTTTTAAATCATCAAAAAAGAGAAGATTAGAAGTCATTAGACTTTGCTGTTTTCTAGGATCCAAATTGTAGCCATGGCCTAAGCTATTAAGTAAACAGAACCCAGACTGCAAAAGTAGCCAACTCCAAATCCAGCTCCTGACAAGTGACAAGTGCAGTACCTTAGGGTTCAGTCCTGGGACAATTCTTGTTTGGCATCTACTTCTCTGAAGTACAGGCCAACACTAAGGGACTCTGGCTAACAAAGTTCGCAGATGACTGCAAACTGGGAGCCATTATTGAATCCCCAAATTATGTGGATATTCTACAAAAGGGCCTTACAGAACCAGATGCCTGGTGCCAGAGCCATGGGCTCAAGCTTAATGCCAAGAAATGTATAGTTATCTCCTTTTGAAAAAAACATGTACCCATGAATTACCACATAGATGGCAGGACACTAAACATCAAAAGTGTGATGAGAGACTTAGGGACACAGGTGGACAATGGTCTCACTTTTGATAACCACATTGCCACAACAATCAGGAAATCCTTCTATGTGGCACACCTCATCACTAAGGGCTTTTCATCCAGAAAAAAGGAGGTCATTGTCCCACTGTATTCATCCCTCATTAGACCCATTATAGAGTATAATGCCCTGTTTGGTATGTACCTCACAAGACATCTGCAACTGCTGGAAAGGCCACAGAAATACTTCACTAAAAGAATCACAGGCCTAAAGCAGATGCCATATGCTGACCGTCTAAAAAAATTCCATCTATACTCTAGCATATCGTCTACTCAGAGGTGATCTCTGCTTAACATACATGGCCATGTCAAACCCTGAGCTGTTGGACATGCTCCACTTAAAGAAATCCCAGTCCCTCAGAGCCGCATGCTCCAGGCATCTAAACCTTGTCACCACAATAAACAAAACATGCTGGAGGGATAGGTTCCTGACCCAGAAATTCCCCATACTCTGGAATAGACTGCCCATACATGTCAAGCAGAGCGCCTCATTGGCCCTCTTCAAAAGGAACCTTGATGATTGGATGGGAGATAGGAAATTCACCCCGGGGATCATGTCAGTCGCCCTGCTAGACAGGGATCCAGAGAAGTAAATATTGTGGGAAGAAATATCCAGGGAATTGTTATGGCTAGGCTTGTATAGACCCTAGGGCTGATAGCCTAGTACCAACCTATGAATCTACGAACCTTAATGGATTAATAGCAAGGCAGAATAGCAACGATGACAGACAGTCACCTGGAATATCCCCCTTTGAATTTTTATCCCTGGGATAATGATCTGTCCTTTATCATGGCTTAATTGCAAAGTGGTCTGCCATTGTTTCATGGTTACTGTAATGCAGTCAGTTAATGTAGGGTGTATCTTATACATTTTTAAGCACTCTTTTATCCATGAATGTGGGATACTATCAAATGCTTTTTTATAGTCAATCCATGCCATACTTAGATTCTTCCCCTTTTTACAGTTGTCCACTATAACTTTATTCAACAACAAATGATCCTTTGTTCTATATGACTTTCTTTTATTGCCCTTTTGTTCTACTGCCATAATTGAGTTTTATTCTAAATGACTATAAACTCTGTCGGCGTCAATTCCCGTGTATAGTTTATACTTCATTGGAAGACAAGTTATTGATCTATAATTTTTAGGATAGCTTGCAGGTTCACTCTTAAGTAAGAGCATTGTTTTCCGTGTTGTTAACCAGTGTGATGTCTGTTCGGGGTGTGCATATAAATAGTTCTTACTCATGGCTAAATCCTTGTGCAAAGATGTTAATACTTTCAGCCAAAAGTTAGGTACTGCATCTGGGCCTGGGGTTTTCCAATTCGTGGCTTTTCTTAACTTTGTTTCAATCTCTCTGGCTGTTACTTCATCCTATTTCATATCCTGTACCTTCAACCCTCTTATTCTTTCTTTTACTTCTTCTATCCATTTAATATCTTTCTCATGTTCCACAGGATCTTCATAGATACTTCTCCAAAATGTATCTATTTCTTCTTTTTTTGGCGGTCTTTCAATTCCTTTCACCTTATTTCCCAGTTCTCTATAAATTTTTTTTGGATCATCAATAAATTGCTTATTTTGTATTTTTCCTTTATATTTATCTTTGTATCATCTAAGTCTTTCCGCCTGTGCTAAAATTTTTAGTTTGTTATTTGGTATAGTTCATGATAGATCCTGGTCTGTTCTAATACTATGCATTGCTTTTATCACATCTATCTTTCTTAGTATTTATGTTGATCTGTTCCCTCTTCTATAATCTTCTAACAGTGACACTTCTTATCTTAGCTGCTTTATAGTTTTCTCCATTTGTTATTTCCACGATGGTATTTGCTTTCAATCCTTCCTTTCCCCTCTCTATCCTGTGTTCCTGTGGTAGAACTTTTTCAGTTATTAATTTAGCTGTACAGTAATATATTCTGTTTACTTCTGTTATATCATAGGGATCTCTATGGACAGTCCTAATTACTGTGTTCATTTGTTTTATCAAACTTCTGACTTTGGGGGTTTTATTAACCTTCTGCAGTCTATTGCTTTCATTGATCTTGATATATCTGTCTATGTCTATTAAATCAAGCAACTCTTCTCTTAACTCATTTTCTTCCAAACTGAAGGCACATCCCTTATTTTCTGTTTCCTGCAGGCATTCTATAGAAGATTCTATAGCATCTTCCTGTGGCACATTCTCTTCAACTTCATTCTGTGCTATCCACTGCTCTATCATATGGGAACTCACTGGCCTATCACTCCTCAACATTGACTGCATCAGTTTTCAGTTTCCTGTTCCTTCCTTTGCTGTATGGCTTCAAGTGAACGTTTCTACTGGTTTCCTGTGGAAGGTTCCAAAATATCTTGATATGGCACTTGACCAATTGCTTCCTGTTCCACTGGTTTCCCCTTAATTTGGATATCCATTGCTCTATCCTGTTGTGGTGCTTTCTGCATGCAATTTTCTACACTAAATCCTTCTCTTTGCAGCTACTCCATAACCTCAATTTCTATTTCTTTGACTTCTCCATTAAAAATCTTGTTTTCTACTTTTCCTCTTAATCTCCTTATTTTTTGTATTGTAAAGTTTTCCATATCCGGATTCCTTTGCCTATATTTTTCTTCAAATATCTCTGGTGCTGCTCTTTTTGCATTGGTTAATTTTGCTTTCTCCACCATATTAAACCTCTTTTCCTTTTCCCTGTCCATATTTATTCTTCACGTCTCCTGATCTTCTTGCTTTTCCTTATTCTGGGGACTCACTCCATCATGCTGTGATGTAGTCTGTTTTAGATCTTTTACATTAAATCATTCACTTCACAGGCACTCCATAACTTCAACTTCTATTTCTTTAACTTCTGCTTTACTAATCTTCTTTTCCACATTGCATCTTTGTGCTATTAATCTTTTTATTATGACATTTTCCATATCTGAATGCTTTTGCCTGTATTTCTCTTTGAATATTTTTGAAACTGCTTTCTCTATATTAGTTAACTTGGCTTTCTCCTTTGCACAAATATTGCACCATATCAAATCTCTCTTCCTTTCCCATGTCCATATTTCTTTTTTATATTTTTCAAATATCTGTGGGTTTTGCTGTTTATATTTTCGCACTTCCTCAGATGCTTCTTTTTCCAAGCAGGTCAAAGTTTCTTGATCTATATATTGTTTTTCAAATGTCTGCTGTATTAATGAACGCAAATTTTTATTTGAAGCTTCTGACAGTTTTTCTTGAGGAAGTATTTTTCTTTCCTCTAATTTCTCTTTTAATCATTTTGTCTATCTTGTGTCTGGAAATTCTGGGCTTTTTACATAATAGTAACAATACATAATTTCTTTCTTATCCTCAATAGTCCACTCTATCGTCTTTATGGCTCTTCTCTGGCCAATCCATTTTTGTGATATTTGTGGACTTCTACTTCCTTCTACAACAGGGGGCCAGCAATGTGGAGTGTGTGATTGCCTGGCATGCCAGAGTGAGGTAACTCTTGAGGGGTATGTATGACACTGGGGAGAGGGTTGGCCTCATAGCCTATAGGTGTACGGTAGATGTATGATGGACTGGTATGCCCTGGTAGGGAACTTATGTGATGTCCCCAGCAGCTGCATGTATTGTCTGATGTGAATGATGACTGGAGTATTATGCACATTAATGATCCTTATTTGGGGGAACATGAAACTTCAGGATCAGGAGTGCACTGCATGCTGTAATGCCAGTATGGTGCAAATACCCACACACATACTGTGCTGATAGAGGGCAGGGATATGATGTGGGTGTTAACAGTGGATAGTGCTAGGAAACATGGATGATCATGATCTGTACATAACAATGCCCAATGTATGAGGTCCTGTGATGTGTTTCCTTGCTCATGTCTTTCAGATGGAATGTCTCAACAGTGGCAGCAACCATTCTCAGACTCTGAGACTTCAACAATCGTAGATGGCATAAGACTGCACCACACAGACATATTTGGGAGGGGGAGACAGCAGCTGCAACAGTGGCCACCATGTGGTCAGACCTAGTGGCCACTGTGAACAATCTGGGCCAGCATGGGCACACCTATGCACATGTCAGGCACAGGGCCACTGATCTAATCCACCATGCCCAGCAAAGGGCTGCAGGTGTGGCCAGGGACCGGACAGCCAAAGGTGGGGGTCCTGCTATGCAACCTCCACTTACACCAACAAAGGAGTTCCTCGCCAACCTTGGGGCAGCCACCACACCCCAGGAAACCATACAATCCTATGCAGTGGAGGCGGGTGGCACACAGGCAACAGGTGAGGAACATCTAGGTAAGGCCCCATAGACACCACTTCAATACTGTATCATTCATACTGGCGTCCTTGGAGTATCTGGATGCATATGTCAGGTCAAACTGCATTTGTGGGTGGGATTTTGTAATGCACACAAGTGCACATCTATTGTGAATGACAGCAAATTGTGTAGTATCAGAGCTTGTACTGTACATGTTCAGAAATGCATCGTTTATCCTGTACCAATGCCACACGTGAGTGTGCAGAAAATACCTCTCCCCCACAACTACATAGGTCCCTCTGGTCTGGCTGGAGAACAGCTGGCTGAAGCCAGTGAGTATGGAAATGTCTTGTTGTGTTTCACCAATACATTAGGCATATTAAGAGCATGTATTTTTCCATGTACACAACTGCTACTGTTAGCCATATTGCAATATGTGCATGTTCACTTGTGGTGGGGTTAACTGCAGTGCATCACAGTGGTCATCACAGGAGCCTATATGCAGGAGCTGTAACATATCGGCATGTATGTTTCTGTAGGTGTTGCCTATGCTATACAGGGGTACATCAGTATTGTGTACATGGGTGCAGTGTGTGTTAGGTGAAGGTCCATCACATAACTACCACTCCTCACATATCTCAGATGTATGTATTAGTAGCAACATTAAGTGGACATAGCTGAACTGCATGTTGTTGAGGGCCTGTCCAGAGTTTGTCTGTTGTGGTCTGATTGTGTGTTGTGCATGTCATCATTCAGAACATGTGTGGTCTGTATAATGCCTTTGTGCCACCTTGCCTATATGTGTGTGTGTGTGTGTGTGTGTGTGTGTGTGTGTGTGTATGCATCTGTGTGTGTGTCTGTGTGTTTGTCTGTGTGTCTGTGTATCAGCAAACATTATAGTGCAGATATTGATTTACATATGTTGTCTTTCCCTCACAGGTGAACATGGGGGTTTGGGTCTCTCCCCCTCACAACCTGATGTTAGTGACTTAGCGGACTATGATGATGGCAGTCATAGTGAGGCAAAGGTGGGGTTGTTTGGCATCTCACTTTCACCTACAATGTCCTCACACACAGTCAGTATGCCCCCACATACCCAGTCCCCAGAAGCCACAGATAATGGACAGTTGGAGGGTGGTGGCATGGAACAGGCTAGTGTGGTGACTATGGCAAGTATGAGTGTAGACACTATCCATAGCCAGAAAGCAGGTGAGGTCCCACAATGGCAGATGGACAGGGGTGCTTGAAGGAGGACTGTGGCCCATCAAGCCCCTGTCGCAAGTGTCACAGCAAGTTTCACCAGATGCATGTTTCAGTCTGTCATGGAGGCACGGGCATGTTCTGAATGCAACACCAGACAGATGCTCAGGTTTATGAATGCAATACTTCCAGCCATGCGTGATGACCTCCACACCCATGTTATTATGCTGATGTCGTGGACAGACGGTGGGGTGAGACATTCTCTTTGCTCAGCAGTGCAATGTCTGTGCTGGTGCATGTGGAGGGAGTAAGGCATCGGCCAAGTGGAAGTAGGTCAGCAACAAGATCAGCTGAGAGTTCACGTGGATGCGCACATTCACAATCCCATAGTGGTAGTACCAACAGCACTACTGAAGGGAGGGTGCTGTCCACACAACAATGGAGCAAGCCATGGGCATGTGGTCCTGGCTGGTCCCGCACTGCATCTGGCCTTGGGCCTGGTGGTGCCAGTGAGACTCCTGGCAGAACCAGTTCTCATTTCCGTGGCCAGAGATGGTGAACTGTACATCATGCCATGTACGGTCCACGGCTGTCCAACATACCCCTGTGTAGGGCAAGCACATGACTTGACTGTGTGAATACAAACACTTACACATGTCTATCACAGGCAGGTCACCACCAGACACACATAGCTCCTCTGCACGGCCCAGTTGAACAATACCCCTACAGACACACACACACACACACACGCGCACACACACACACACACACACACACACACACACACACACACACACACACACACACACACACACACACACACGCGCACACACACACACACACACACACACACACACACACACACACACATGATGTCAACCACATGGCCCATCCCAGGCCTCTGGCAAACCCACACCACACCCTGGGAATGTGATGATACCTGTGCCACATCCCTGTTATCCATACCATCAATGTAGGGACATGCTAATATGAGTCTTATGCACAGGATGAATATAGTACAGTATAGTAATGCAATGCTGTGTAAGGTGCGGTCTGCTGGCAATTGTTATGGTTACACATTGTAGTGTATGTTACCTTTTCAGCCATGATGCATTATTGTTGTTAGTACTGCTGACTGACTGCAGTCTCACATACTGTATTCTGTTTGTGTTTGAGGTGCCTATGTGTCTGCAGGCTGTGGGCCAGCTGAGATTAGCAATGATGAGTATAGTGGAGTGGAAACACAATGATCTTTTAATAACCAGCTGTATATGTACATGTTTACCAGGTGTGTATGCATGTAACAGCATGTGAGAGACACTGGGGGCAGACAGGGTGACCTTGCATACATACCCCTTGACAGGACCATCTAACCTTCATACATCTCACCTGGGTGGTCTGTAGTACCACAGGTTCATACATACAGGAGAGGTTACTTGAGTAATGGCACTAGGTCCCTCACAAGCCTAGCCATTACTTTAACCCCCAACAGATTCACCTATCTTGTGGGCACCAGGTAGTCACCAGATCTTCACATGTCTAAATATTGCACACACATAGGCAACACACAATGTGTGTATGACATTATCAAATGTGGAGTGTGGGACACAACTTATAGTAATGTGACATTTGGCAGGACATAGCATGCCCACAGCAAATGTAACACACAGGACTTCCTCTGGTTTGCTACTATGACACCTTCTTTCTGTGCCATTACCATAGCTGACAGTATTTTTCATAACATTAAGGTGCAATAACTGCTGTACGCAATCAGTACAGAACTGTATGACTGTTTCTTGTCCTATAGTCTTGGAACCACTCTTCACTGTTTCAGTTGTTGTCACATGTTGCACTTTGCCAAATATTGACTGCTACATACAGGGTGGTAAAGACATGCCTCACAACTGTACAGATTTCCTCAGAATGTCTGGATTCTTGCCTCATATTTTTGGTGCATTTTCTCATAAACCTGTGTTGTTCTGGCAAATCATTGCCAAATTATTGTGGGTTGATGTAAAAAAATAATGGCAGACATTATGAGTTGCAGACTTCATATATTTCAGACTACCTATGCTAATGCAAAACCTGTTATTCTATCACATTTATGAGTTTGTAGGAGCAATATTTGAAAAGTGTCCCTATTATGTGGTCTTTGTCACCCCATTATTTATGGCTTTGTAAACATTTATTGCTGTAATAGCTTGGGAGGTATGGGTATACATGGTGGCCATACCTCTGACGTCTGCATATCTCTGCAGATTGTCCTGATGTCTGACACATGATTACTTTCCATCTGTCACAAACATGTGGTTTTCTGGCCAACATTTTGGAAGATCATGACAGACTAACATTGCAGATTAATGACGGCTGTTGTCATGTAACAGCACATACCATTTGGAAGGTGCATTCAAATGCATGTCCTGTTCTGCTATCTATTTCCCATGTGTGCCACAGCAATATGTGAAGGGTGTGCTCAATGTTTGCTGTTTGCCCCAGCTTCTCATATGGTTTTAACCAGATATCTTTTTGTGAGTGGTTGAGAGGTATGCTGGTACATACATACAGACACACACACACACACACACACACACACACACACACACACACACACACACACACACACACACACACACACACACATTCATGACCTGCCCCTGCTGATAGTTGAACCTCTATCTGCCCAGTTTTACAAATGATACTGATAGATACATAACAGAAACACCACAGAGGTAATGTAGTGTTGCAGTGTCTGCCACTACTATTCAGGTGGGTGACAATTGCAGGGGCTGTTAGGATTGCCAATGGTGGGGGTCAGAGGCCCTTAACATGGTAGAGCCACCTGAAACACACACACACACACACACACACACACACACACACACACACACACACACACACACACACACACACACACACACACACTGCTGCATGGAGACATGCATTGAAATGCACTTGTACACAGAGTTGACACTTCCCATAGTAGATGACCCACCTATCTATTTATGTACAATACACAGTGATATGATGATTGCATGCACCACAGTGCCTTTGTTCATAGGTTCATAGGTTGGTACTAGGCTATCAGCCTTAGGGCCTATACAAGCCTAGCCATAACAATTTCCTGACTATTTCTTCCCATACTATTTACTTCCCTGGACCCCTGTCTAGCAGGGCAACTGACGTGATCCCTGGGGAGAATTTCCTTTCTCCCATCCAATCCTCAAGGTTTCTTTTGAAGAGGGCCAAAGAGGCACTCTGCTTGACATGTATGGACAATCTATTCCAGAGTCTGGGGAGTCTCTGGGTCAGGAACCTATCCCTCCAGCATGTTTTGTTTATTGTGATGACAAGGTTTAGATCCCTGGAGCGTGTGGCTCTGAGAGATTGGGATTTCTTTAAGTGTAGCATGTCCAACAGCTCTGGGTTTGACATGGCCTTGTATGTTAAGCAGAGATCGCCTCTGAGTAGATGATATGCGACAGAGTATAGCTGGAGTTTTTTAAGGTGGTCAGCATAGGGCATCTGCTTTAGGCCTGTGATTCTTTTAGTGAGGTATTTCTGCGGCCTTTCCAGTTGTTGCAGATGTCTTGAGAGGTACATACCAAACTGGGCGTTGTATTCTATAATGGGTCTAATGAGGGATGAGTACAGTGGGACAATGACCTCCTTTTTTCTGGATGAAAAGCCCTTAGTGATGAGGTGTGCCACATAGAAGGATTTCCTGACTGTTGTGGTGATGTGGTTATCGAAGGTGAGACGACTGTCCACCTGTGTCCCTAAGTCTCTTATCACACTTTTGGTGTTTAGTGTACTACCACCTATATGGTAATTCACAGATTCATGTTTTTTCCCAAAGGGGATAACTATACATTTCTTGGCATTGAGCTTGAGCCCATGGCTCTGGCACCAAGCATCTGTTTCTGTAAGGCCCTTTTGTAGAGTATCCACATCATTTGGGGATTCAATAATGGCTCACAGTTTGCAGTCATCCGCGAACTTTGTTAGCCAGAGTCCTTTAGTGTTGGCCTGTACTTCAGAGAAGTAGATGCCAAACAAGAGCGGTCCCAGGACCGAACCCTGAGGTACTCCACTTGTCACTTGTCTGGATCTGGATTTGGAGTCGGCTACTTTTACAGTGTGAGTTCTATCAGTAAGCCAGTTAGCAACCCATTGGGTGACGTAGGGATTAATGCTCAGCTTAGTAAGTTTATCTATGATTCCAGAGTGGGGGATGGTGTCAAAGGCCTTTGCAAAGTCTAGATAGGCTGTGTGGACCACCTTAGCCTTGTCCATGGCTCTTGAGACTGATTTGAAGAAGTCATTCAGGTTCAGGAGACAAGATCGGCCCTTCACGAACCCAAACTGGGTGGGGTCCAGTGTTTGAAGGTTGCCAATGTCTTTGTTTATAAGTTCCATGATAATACGCTCCATGGTCTTGTAGATAAGGCTTGTCAGACTGATGGGATGGTAGTTTCTGGGATCCAAGGTGGATCCCCCCTTGTGGAGTGGGATAACTGTAGCTCTGCACCACTCAGTGGGCATGAAACCTGAGGTGAGGCTATGATTAAACATGACACTTAGGTGAGGTGCCAGTTCATATTGTAGTTCATGTAGTACGCAGCCTGGGATGTCATCTGGTCCCATGGATGCTGTATTCTTAGCTTTGAAGAGTGCATTTTTTACCTATGTGGTCATTATTACCGGAATTTGGCAATCTTCCAGTATTGAGATGGGCCATTAAGGGGGTGAGAGGGGGGTGAAGTTGGCACTGAATCGATCTGCCAGTATATTGGCAATATCCTTGGGATCAGTATATTTAATGCCATTCTGTTTTAGCTCAGAGCAGATCTGAGCATTGCCATTTAGATCCTTGACATAGTTATAGAATGCCTTGTGGTTATCTTTGGAATCTTTGAAAATGTATTTTCGTAACTAGCTTTGAAGGATTTTATGAGGGATCTCAGTTTCTTACTGAGGCTAGTAAGGGAGTTTTTTGCATCCTGAGATTTTCCTATTTTCTGCAACAGTTTCTTCCTTTTGTTGTAAACTTTGTTTATGGCAGGGGACCACCAGATTGGCTTCCTTTTTTTGGATGAGAGCATCTTGGTTCTATTTGGGATGGCATGATTCATGCATGAGTGGATGTGCTCGTACAGTGCCTTAGTGTAGGATTCAGCAGTTGAACTTTCAGTTCCCGTCTGCATGGGTGTCATGAAGTTTGTCACTTCTGACTTGAGTAGCATGAAGTTGGCTTTGGAGAAGTTTTTTATGGAGGTTTCCTAACTGGGGGGTGGGGGTGGGATGTGGATGTTAAGGTTGATTAGCTTATGGTCAGACCTGACCAATGAGGGGGTGACCATAGGTGTGGAGCATAGATTTCCCATGTTGGTAATGACCAGGTCTAGGATATTGGAGCCCCTGGTGGGACTATGGATTAGTTGATCCAGGGCGTTGGAATTTATGAATTCCAAGAACCATTGGGCAAAGGTGTTGGTACATGAGAAGTTTTCCCAGTTAATGGCAGGGTAGTTAAAATCACCCAGTATTAGGGCGTTTGGTTCTATCTTAATATTTTCCAGTATGTTTAGAAAGGTGTAGTGAAAATCTTGGGGTATGGTGGGGGATCTGTAGCAAGCTACAATTTGGATTGCAGTCTTACCTAGTGTTAGTTGCACCTGGAGAATTTAAGACGCATTGTGTTGGGCGACTAGCCTGGTGGTGTGAATATCCTTGGTGAATATTGACACTCCTCCACCTTTAGTGTTTCGGTCCTGGTTTGGTGGCCGAAAAGTGTGATAAGAGTTGTAGCCTGGTATTGCAGGGGTGCTCTCTGGAGCCTTGAACCAGGTCTCAGTTACTGCACAGATATCAATGTTCTCCATTTTTAGGAGTGCCTCAAGAGAGTGCATATTGAGGTTTAGACTTCTAGCATTGAGTAGCATTACCTTCAGATTTTGCATGCTTGTACCTGTTACGGTGGTGGTTTTGTCCTTTGAACTTTGCCTAAAAAAGGCACTATAGGGGTGGCAAGAGCCTTAGCCAGTAACCTGAATCCCAGGGGCGACAGGTGCAGACCATCTCTGGCAAAGCATCGTGGTCTGGCAATCATGTCATCCCAGGCAGACAGATACTAGATCCCCTTTGAATGACACCAGAAGCTTAGCCAATTGTTGAAGTCAATCATTTTGTCCTCATATTGTGGTATCATTCTGGGTGAAGGCAGAATGCTAATCAGGGCTAGGGTCATACCTGCCTGAGCCACATGATCGGAGAGCTCTTCCATGTCTCTTTTCATGTAGTCCAGGGAGGTACGTCTCAAGTCATTCACTCCAACATGAACAATGACAGAGTCATATTTGTACTTGTTGTGGAGTGACTTGAGTGCATGCATTATGTGGCGGATCCTGGCACCCGACAGGCAGCTGACTGTAATTTTCTCCTTGTTCAACCTGGTGAGAGGGACATCAGTGTGCCAGACTATAGCGTCACCTATGACTAAAGTGTTAGGTACACTGTCTTGCCTTAGGGGCTGTTGCTGGGTGGCACACTGGTGTTGTGAACTGTGTGACACTTTGGTTGTGACTGTTGTTTGTTTGCATTTCAGCTTCAGAGGTCCTTGTTGCTTGGGCAGGTTACAGTTAAGGGCCTCTGCATATGTGGATTTAGTGTTGCTATATGTGGGTGTTGGTGGTGTTTGTTTAGAAGGGCTATGTGTTGCCTGAGGTGTAGTGTGGGTGTTAACCTTCTCCTCTTGACTGTCTAGCACAATCTTGGGTGGAGAGAGCTTTGTTTCCATTTTGGCTATGTAAGTGCATCTCTCACAGGTTGTAGTGTTGGGTGATAGGAGGAGACGATTGTCTGTGTACATGAGGCAATTGCTGCATTGCTCCAGTATGTTCAGATTCACCAGGTGGACAGGAGAAATCACTGGAAGCTGACTCCTGGACATGCCTGGTTGTGTTAGAAACTGTGTAACTGTGCTAGTAAGGTGGATGACATCTGTAGTACTGCAACTAGGTTAACAATGGGGGAGTTAACAGGGTGGTGGAAGAGGCACACAAAATTACATAACCATCGCATACATACAGCAAAGACAGCCACAGGCGATATGCATACAGCAACACATACACAGTTGCCAATAGATTACTAACCCTACGTATCCACTTGTATGTACAATAGTGCTACATACACATTACATGCACCACAGAGATTATATGCTGGTGACATAACTTACTACCTCTTACAACAAGTAATCTTGGGAAGCCTTCATGGATGGTGGGATAAGACACCCAAAATAGCAACTGGTCTCATATTTTGCTCTTACATACCTGGACAAGTGATAGATTAAGAGATGTTGTATCAGCATGATGTTTCAGACAGGTATGATGTCTGATGCTGACATGTCTGTCACTATGGTAACTGTGACATATTTTGCAATGATTACTCATAAATGCCCATTGTTAGCAGACACAGACCACATATAGGTTGCAAACATCTGGATATTCCATCTACATCTGTACAGATTATTGGAATGGCCTGTATAGTTAACATGGTGCATGTAAGGCAGATGCCATTAACTGCCTCCTTAAAATAATGCCAATGGGAAGGAGTCAACAGGCCTTAAAATCATATAACCAACACTCACATGGGATATGCTTCATAAGCAAACAGTACTATAGTTGCCAGTATTGGGATTAAAACCCCATCTATCTAATTATTTGCACTATAGTATTACACAGTTATTGCACGTGCCACAGAGCTTGTAAAGTTGTGCAATGGGAAGTTTACTGGGTGAAACACACACACACACACACACACACACACACACACACACACACACACACACACACACACACACACACACTCTCTCTCTCTCTCTCTCTCTCTATCACAGTTGCCAGTATTGGGTTTAGAACTCTTATATATCTAGTTATTTGTACTACAAAGTTACCACAGAGCTTACAGGGTTGAAAAGTGTTCCAAGCTACTTCTAATGGGAATTACATCAGCAGCCCTTGTAAAGTATGGCAATGTGAAGTTTACTGGGTGGGAAAGGCCTCAAAAGATTTAACCTACAAACTGTTACACACAGACACACACACACACACACACACACACACACACACACACACACACACACACACACACACACACACATATATATATATACACACATTTGCCAGAACTGAGGTTAGAACCCATGTCTATCTAGTTATTTGCACTATACTGTTACATAGTTATTGCACGTGCCTCGGAGCTTATTGGGCTGAGGACTGTCCAAAGGTACTGCTGGGGTGAATAACATCAGCAGCCCTTGTAAAGTATGGCAATGGGAAGTGTACTGGAAAGGCCTCAAACACTTTCACCTACAAATATACACACTTACAAACACACACACATTTGCCAGAACTGAGATTAGAACCCTTGCCTGTCTAGTTATTTGTACTATAGTGTTATGTAGTTATTGCATGTGCCACAGAGCTTATTGGGTTGAGGGTTGTCCACAAGTACTTCTAAGGTGAATAACATCAGTAGCCCTTGTAAAGTATGCCAATGGGAAGTGTACTGGCTGGGAAAGCCTCAAAACACTTTCCTCTACAAACACACTTATACATACACACACATTTGCCAGAACTGAGATTAGAACCCCTGCCTATCTAGTTATTTATATTATACTGTTACGCAGTTATTGCACGTGCCATGGAGCTTATAGTGCTGATGGGTGTCCACAAGTACTTCTAAGGTGACTACATCATCAGGACTGCTAAAGTAGAGCAATGGGAAGTATAGTGGGTGAGAATGGCCTCAAAAATCTTTAGCCTACAAACACACATACATTTTGTAGAACTGTGATTAGAACCCCTGCCTACCTAGTTATTTGTTATATACTGTTACGTAATTATTGCATGTGCCATAGACCTTATAAGGCTAACAGTTGTCCAAAGGTACTTCTAAGGTAACTGGCATCAGCAGGACTGATAAAGTAGAATAATGGGAAGTGTACTGGGTGGGAATGGCCTAAAACTCTGTAACCTACAAGCACACACACGCAGGCATACACACACACTTATGTTTGCAAGGACTGAGATAAAACCCCCTACCTATCTAGCTATTTGTACTATAGTGTTACACAGTTATTGCACATGCCACAGAGCTTATATGGTTGACAAGTGTCCAAAGGTAATTGTAAGGTGAATGATATCAGCAGATCTTGTAAAGTAGAGAAATGGGAAGTGTACTTAGTGGGAAAGGCCTCATAATACATTAACCTACAAACACACGCAAAAAGGCAGGTGATGTCATATTACAATCCCTATCTCAGTACTATTACACAATGGAGCTCACCTTCATGCTAGCACATGCAACTGGTCTCAACTGGTATCCAACTGTCTGCAGCAGGACATCACTCTATGCCTTTTAGGGTATCTCTGTCCATGACTCACTCTCTGTGTGTGTGTGTGTGTGTGTGTGTGTGTGTGTGTGTGTGTGTGTGTGTGTGTGTGTGTCCCTGTCTCTCTCTCTCTCTGTCACTGTCTGTCTGTCTCTCTCTCTTTCACATATCTATGTGTGTGCATGCTTGCAATATTGTTATATGCTGTACATATATATGTCTGTGTATCATATACAACAGATGCAGATATGTCACATATGGGCCATCTACAGCTAGTTGAGGATAATCCTCTCTGATGGGTGTGGGTAGAGTCAGTTAAGGTGTACATAGCTGTCTGTATGCAAAGACATCTATGCACAATACAGTTATATAGTCCGATGTGGGGTTTAGACAAGGGCTGTAATTCTATAAGTGTAGGAGCAGGGCCAATATGACCTTCTATAGTAAGAGTGGGACTCCATTCCAGAGTTAGTTGTACTGGGGTTTTGTGTGTTACAGCCATACCTCTCAACCGGTTAGTGCAAGGAATCTGGAGATAGCCTGCCAAAATGGGGGGACAATGGTCCAAACATAGGGAGACACTGGAAATATTGCTCTTATTAATGTGGAAAGTTACTAGTATAACAAAGTTTGTTTTAGCAGACATTGTCTGACATATATGACATCTGATACTGAAATGTATTGTGTCATTACTTACTGCCAGAAATCCTCAGATCATCACAGTGATTTACCTGAGATATCCGAGATGTATGATGCACAGACCAAAATTATGAGCCAGACTATACACATTCTTGCCCAATCCGGCCAGTTGTGAAGTGTGGTTATGGCTGATTGGCTGATGAAGCTATGTAAACAGTCCAGCACCTCAGTGATATACTGGCTGGAGATCACCTGTTCGTGTGTTATTCTTCTTAACTGAAAAGTCATATCTTGGTGTGACTCATACCTCTCAACTGTACAGTTGTTGCAGAATGTTGCAGAATGTCCAGATGTTTGTCTCGTAATT
Source organism: Protopterus annectens (assembly GCF_019279795.1). Classification (NCBI taxonomy): domain Eukaryota; kingdom Metazoa; phylum Chordata; order Ceratodontiformes; family Protopteridae; genus Protopterus; species Protopterus annectens. The sequence continues at coordinate 600,125,737 of NC_056726.1, forward strand.
TTGGTCCGTTGTTCATAAAACTGTGGGTTTTCTGGCAAGTTAGTGGCAAATAATTAAAGACTGAAGTTAGAAAATAATGACAGAACATTTGTTTCAGACTTTATAACCTTCAGAAAATTCATGCTAATGCAAAACCTGTTATTCCATCAATTTGTAAGTTTGTGAGAGCAATATTTAAATATAGTCCCTATTTTTGGGCCTTTTTCCCACTTTTATTTCTGACCTTGTCAAGTTGTCTTGCTCTAAGAAGTTGAGAGGTGTGGGTGTGGGCACAGCGAGTGCATTCTACTGAGCAGAGATGTCCATTATATGTGTGGTATATTTCACATAGCACTGTGATTTCCAGGTATGTCAGTGTCAGAGCAGTATAGAGTAATGTGGTGAACCACTGACAGACATTGTTTATAGATTGATAGGTTGATATGAGATTACTAGGCTATTGGCTCTGACACCCTTATAACCCTGGCAGATGAGAGTGTAGCCCATGTTAAGACATGTCAGCACCTAGAGCCCCTGTACAGCAAGGACACAGGTGGATTTATAGGACTGTATTTTCTGTTTCCCATGCACTTATACAGGGAGCACTTCACAAGGGGTATTGAGAGACTCGGCTTGATGTGGATAGGGAGTTTCTTCCACAGATGGGGGGAGTCTGTGGGACACGTACCTGTCACACCAACAAGCCCTTTTGATATCACAGACCAGGTTGATACTGTGCTTACAGGTTGATCGATTGGGCCTTAACTTCCAGATGTGCAACAGTGCCATCAAGGCAGATTTGGATTGCTTTGTATGCCAGACAGAGGTCACCTCTGAGGAGTCTGTATGGAGATGAGTAGAGAAACAGTGCTGTTAGCCTATCTGTGCAGGGTAGGTGTTTGGGGTCATAGAATCTCCTGCTGAAGGACCTCTGGGGTCTCTGCAGCTGCTGCATGTGCTTTGTGAGATACATGTTGAAGGGGGCATTGTACAAAATAATTAGCCTTATAAGGATAGAATACATGGATCTTATGACTTTTTTGCTCCTGGATGAGATACCCTTACTTTTGTGTTGGCCCATCTATGAAGCTTTCTGTACAACGGAAGCAACATGGTGCTCAGACTTCAGGTTGCTATCAACCTTGGTGGCCAAATGCCTCACTACTGATTGTGTATGTAGGACATTGTTGTTCATGTGATAATATGTGGGGGCATCAGACTCCCCTAAGGGGATGATGATGATGCCTTTGCAGGCATTCAGCTTGAGGCCATGTTTCTGGCAACAGTCATTTGTTTTGGTGAGACCCTGTTGTAGGACGTCCACATCACTTTAGGTACTGATGACTGTTCCCAGCTTACAGTCGTCTGCCAACTTGGTCAGCCATAGGCCAGTGTTTTTGGCCTGCACCTCAGGGGAGTATATCCCATATACCAGAGACCTCCAGATCGATCCTTGGGGTATGCCACCCATTACAGGTGTACTGCTTAAGTTGGCTACCCATATTATGATTATGTGGGTTCTATCAATGAACCAGTTTGCAACCCATCTGGTAACATATGTATTGCTGCTGAGTTGACAGAGTTCATGTGCTATGGCCAAGTGGGAAATAGTGTGTAAGGCTTTGGTCGATTCAAGGTGGCTAGCGTGCACCATCTTTCCATCATCCATACCATTGTTGGCTATCTCAGGGAAGTCATCCAGAGTTCACTGACTTACCTCCCCTTGAGAAAGGCAGAATGTGTGGAGTGAAGTATTTGTAGTTTGCCAATGTCCCTGTTAATGAGGTCCATGATAATCCATGCTGATCCATAATGATAATACTTCAGATGGTTTGTGTTGCTATGTTATTATGAGGCTACATGTTGGCTCTAGCTGTCAACCTGTCACAGACTGACATCTGTACAGGCCATATATGAGAGTCAGACACAGGCCCACATACATACATACATACATACATACATACATACATACAAATGTTTCAAGCATGGGCATTAACGCCCTTCTAGCTTTCCAATATGCCAAAACACTTGTTCCCATAATAAATTTCCAGGCTGTTCTTAAAAATATCTAAACTAGTACTTGCTTTAATGTAATTTGGTAGTCTGTTCCAAGCATCAGCTACTCTGTCAGAGAACCAATCAGTACAATTCTCATTCCTATAGAATCTTCTACATAGGTTATCTGACAGTTCTCTAGTACTTTTTGATAACCCCAAACATTCCCAGAGGTAGTTGTCCCTAAATGCCTTATATACCTGAAAAAGATCTCCTCTTAAATATCTGTAAGAGACACTGTACAAGTTCAGATATTTTAGTCTTTCATAATAACTTAGATTTTCACATCCATGGATGCCCTTATTATATTTCCGCTGTACTCTTTCCAGTTTATTTATGCTTGTTTTCCTATAGGGTTTCCATATTGTTATTCCATACTCAAGTTTTATGTTTGGTTTCCTAGACTTTATATAACTTTTTATACAACCTATAGTTCTATAACTATCATTAGCCAATTGGTTGATTTGATTAAAAAAACTCATAGCTGAATCTACACATATACCCAGGTCCTTAAATGAGTCTATAGTTTCAATCTCTGTGTGCTGTATTAAATATACACCTTTCAGTTTATGTCTCCCAAATCTCATATGCTTAGTTTTTGATGTATTTATCAACATATTATTCTCCTGTGCCCAAATGGTCAATTTAGTCAAATTGTTTTGCAGACATGCCTTATCTGTAACACTTGTAATCAGTTTACCCAATTTCAGGTCATCAGCATATAGACTGTAGAACACCTCAGATGAGACTGTAACCAAGGATTTCACCTGTCCAGTTGATGTGTGATACTTGCCATGTCTTTTTTGTAAGCCATTCAGCTATCCATCTTATCAACAGTGCATCAATACCTAGTTGTACTCCCAACCTATCTAGTTCTGACAATAACTTATCCAAATACCTTTCTCATTATTTTTTTTTCACAGATGAAAGTAGACTTAAGGGGCTACATGATTCTAGGTTTGCCATACTCCCCTTTCCCTTAAAGACAGGTTTAATAGGTGCATGTGTCCAATCTTGTGGAATCTCCCCATATTTATATGACTTAGTGAATAACAGATGTAATGGTAGTGTAAGTTCTTGATTGTTTATTCCTTCTCCTCCCTGCGCTTTGTTTGGATCCAGTTTGCACAGTTCTTTTTCAATATAATCTAAATTGATTCCAGTATCTGGGGTTACCTGGATGTCACTAGGACAACTTACCACCCCTTTTGTGGAGCCAAACTGTTTTGCATAATATTTTGTAAATATATCTATAATCTGTTGTGTCTGAGAATAAATTTTAGAATCTGCACACAGTTTATCAATTTGTGTATCTTTACTCCTTCCACAGCTTATGTATCTATAAAAAGGTCTCCTATTATGCTCAATATCTTTATATAAATTTTCTTCAACATTTTCTTGATCTTATCTAACACTATGGTTAATCTGTTTGTCCAGCTTGTTTATTTCATTTTTCATAGTTGTAGTTCGACCTCTTTTCAATTTCTTATATGTTTTATCTCTCATCTTAATCAGGTATCTTGTTCTTATGGAAATATACCCCCCTGATTTTATGTGCCAAGATCCTGATGTTACACATTTTTTTTACTTTTTGCACTCAAACAAATTCTCTCTCAAAACTTTTCACATTCTATTTGCACTTTTTCCTCTGAACACCTCACTCCAGTTAGTTTTATTTAGCAACTTTTTTGCTTCCCTATAATCTGTAATTAACCTTCTGTGCATTGGCTTAGATTTCAGTTTGGCAGAATTATCTAGCAACAATTAGCCTTTATGATCACTGTACATCAATGGTGGTAAAACTTGACTTGAAGTTACAGTAATTTCTTTAGGAACACAAACAATATCTAGTATATTCCATCCCCTTGTAGTTTTTTTTTTACAATCTGAAGCATTTGTTGTTCCTGAATATACTCTGAATAATTTCTTAACTAACGTTGTTGAATCAATATTATTCCAGTCTGTTTCTGGTAAATTTAAGTCGCCAGCTAATATTATTCTTCCCTCCTGTGTTTCATGTAAGAAATGTATGAATTCCTCTAGATCATCTGCACTTGACTTTAGTGGTCTGTATACTCCAACAATTGTTATATGTTCCAGGGTTGTCTTTATTGTCACAGTTACACAGTCTATAGTATTGGTATTATCACTGAACATGTAATAATCACAAGTCTCATAGCTATCTTTAATACCTATCATAACACCTCCAACTGATTTTTTGTTAGAATGTCTGTTACAGTAAAAACATTTATTACCCTGACAGAACTGGTTCCCAGAAGTACAAAGCAGGCTAGCAAGTATGGTAGATGCACGGATAAACCAACCTTGATTGAGAGCAAAAAGAATCCAGCACCCTGAGTATAAGTAGCAAACAAAACAAAAGTTTATTATGACCAAAACCGGTTTCAGCAACTAGCTTTCTTCAGTGGCTGATTTAGCAACATCACAATGAGTCATATATATAGGAAATACAAACTAGGTGACCTGACATCACTTCCTGTATTCTCACAATATAGCCACAAAAAATGAACAATGATTTAAAATTTGACAGTAAAAGTAAAATATTGGTTGTGTTTGGAAAATTATATAATTTAAATACAACCATCCATGAAAAAATATCCATGAAAAAATAATATAAAATACCATATGAATGCTGGTAAATGTAATAGCAAGCATTCAAAAGATTATAATAGACCAAAAAATGGCCAAAAAATCTATAATCACGGAATCAATATTGATATAATATACTAAATGACATTGAGTAAATCATTATAGTTTATCATTGAGACCTGATGGGAATAAGCCACCTAATTTCACTATCCATTTGGTCTCTTTGTTATCCGATATTTTGTGCCATCCTGTTTTATACATTCTGTTGCCAACAATTCTGTCAATACAAACAAAGGAGAAATGGGCCGTTTTGTGTATAATGGAATGCTTAAATAATGCATTAGTTTGCCTGGCATTTCTAATATCCCCCAAATGTTCAGAAATACGGATGCGAAACTGTCTGGATGTTTGTCCAATATAGAATGCCCTGCATGTGCACGTAGCTAGATAGATCACCCAGTCCGTGCTACAATTGGCAAAATGTTTGATGTCATAAATCTTACCTGTGTTTTTGCTAGTGAATTCTTTAGTTGTAAAAACAAATTTGCAAAAGGCACAATGGCCACAAGGGTGACAACCAATTAATTTATCCCCTAAAATGGTGGTTTGAATTTTGGAAGCTTCCAAGGGAGTATTTTTTTTTGAAATGCGAAAAATATGATCCCAGAGTTTTTCCTTTCCTATAAGAGAAGAGGCATCTATCATCTAACCAATTTGCTAAATGTTTATTGTTAGTTAGTATGTTCCAGTGATGATTTATTATATCTTGTAGTTGATAGGTGTTTCTGCCAAAAGTAGTAACTAAATCTAGGTTTCTGAGCAAGCGATTGAGCAGCCTTAGGTTTGTAGCATAACAAAGAATCCCTAGACAGGTTGGCAGTCATGCCAACTGCAGAGTGAATGTCTGAAATGTGATAACCCCTCTGTGTAAATCTATTATAAAGATCATACTGACAACATTTGAGGTCATGGTTCGATGAACAAATTCTCTTAATCCTGATGAACTGTGATTTGGGAATGTTCTTGATAATGTGTTTGGGATGTAAACTGGAAGCATGTAGTACACTGTTGTATTTTGGATGTTTCCTGTGTAATGTAGTACATAGTGTATTATCTACTTCTCTAGAAAGATGTACATCCAAAAAATTCATTTAATTTGTATCAAAATTAACTGTAAATTTAGCACCCCATTTATTGCTATTAAGATATTCAACAAATTCTTGGAGATACTCAATACCTCCTTTCCAAACCAGCCAGCAATCATCAAGATAACGTCTCCAGATGTCCATGTCTGGCAGATATAGGTTGTGCAATTCGTTATATATGATTTGATCTTCCACATATCCCATAAAGAGATCTGCATAAATGGGTGTGAAAGACGCACCCATTGCAGTACCCTGTATCTGCCAGTAGCAATTGCCTTTGAAATAGAACACATTTTTAGTAAGGACGTGTTCCGCCATGCAAATCAATAGGGTGTTAAATCCAGGACTATAAATGTTGATCCTTTGTAGCCAATATTCAAGAGCTGTTAACCCTGCCCAATGTGGTATACTGGTGTATAATGACGTAACGTCTAAAGTGCACATCATCCAGTGCTCTTCGAGCTGGGATTCAGAAACAATCTGAAGAAACTCTGTGGTATCCTGTAATCTGGCCCTGATATACCGTAACACAGGCTTAAGATATTGAGTCAGAAAGGCAGACAGAGGTTCCGTCAATGAACCTATACCTGACACTATGGGTCTCCCTGGAGGTGTAGAATATGATTTGTGAATTTTGGGGAGTAAATACAGGTATTGTTTGGCTGGATCCTGAACAGTAAGATGAAATTTAGATTTAGTACTGATGATACCTTCATCAACTGCGAGTTGCAAAAAATCATCAATTTCTTTTTTGAAATTAGGCGTGGGGTCAATGGGCATTTGTAAATAGTGCTGAGTGTTGGACACATCATGTATTAACACCAATGGAAGAACAATTGTTAAATAAAGGACTTGGTTTTATTCCTGGCTTTTTGGTTGATGAAAGTACTTTTGTATTTGATGTTATGACTTTCTGCAGAAAGTTAAATCTTAAAATCTTTTTTGATGAGCAGGATTCTACTCAAAGATCTACTGAATTTAAATTTCTACCATCCAAGTTCAGTCCTCCGATTGACAAACATGTAGCTATATTTCAGAATGCAGTTATTGAGGATTTACATCAGCAGTTAGGTACTGGATATATTATCAGAAACAATCTAAACATCAATGAACAACAGGCTTTTAAAAACCTCAAAGATAATACTGATATAACTATTCTTCCTGCGGACAAGGGTGGGGCCATTGTGGTGATGAACTTCAGTTATTACTGGGCTGAAGGATTAAGACAAGTGTCCAACACTCAGCACTATTTACAGATGCCCATTGACCCCACGCCTAATTTCAAAAAAGAAATTGATGATTTTTTGCAACTCGCAGTTGATGAAGGTATCATCAGTACTAAATCTAAATTTCATCTTACTGTTCAGGATCCAGCCAAACAATACCTGTATTTACTCCCCAAAATTCACAAATCATATTCTACACCTCATTTTTAATTTTTAAAGTTTAATGAATTAAAACATTTAATTGAACTATTAATTAATTATTAGATAATTGATTGTGAGGGTATATATTATTGTGTATTTACTAGGTATGCATTCAGTTTTCTTCATCTGAGGAAGTCACTTGAAACGAAAATGCAGGATATATTTCTGTACAGCGTTAATGTGTTCGAAGGAATAGGAGTCTCAGTGGAATAAAGTGTATTACGTATTACTAAGGATTCAAGCTTTCTTTTTCAATTGCTCCTTTGTATCTATGCATGTGACCTATGACCCACCAGTTTATTTGTCCCCCCACATACACTGCAGTGAGTTTTGTCACCTAGGTGACTACTGCATACTCTGCAGAAGTCAGTATTGCGTATTAAATTCTCATCCAGCTGGCATTGTAAATCCACAGCTTGAGCCATGTAGTCAACATCTGTCTTTCTTTTCATTTTTTTTACAGTAATGTTCTTCAATCCTTCCACGTTCAGTTTTAATTTCTTCCTTTTCACCTGCCCTTTGCCTCTTTTTTCTACCTTTTCCATAGCAAATCGTTAATTGCACTCATTTAAGGACGTAATATTCAGATTTAATTGAATAAAATATTGCAAAGGAAAAAAAAATACACAAAATCAGTAGCAAAAAATTCAAAGGAATTTAAATCAACTTCTATGACAAAAATTATACCAACAATATACAACTAAATAATAAAATACAATAAAGTTGTTCTGACCATACACGTTCTACCAGCGAGACAGAAGTTGTAATTTTTTTACGTCTCACTATAGCTCACAGTCACATCTCCTTTTAACAGTAAAAATAAATAAATCTTCTCTTACCAGTCAACTCCATAACAAATCACAAACCAAGACAAGATTCTTTTGATATGCTCAGAATGTTCCTCTCGGCAGTCTGTGTAAATTTATAGCTGTCTAGGCCCCTTGTGGTGGCTAGAGCTTGCCTGTCCAAAACCTATCCCTTTCTCACAACCAAAAGTGAAACTAAAGGTAAAACAATAAATATGACTCAGAGTAAAGCTTGTTAATAAGCATTCTCTTCCTACCTACAAACAGTTAAAATAGTGATTACAAATGCAATATAAATTCAAATACAACTGCTCTTACCAGTGAACTCCACAACAAATCACAAACCAAGACAGGATTGTTTTGATATGCTCAGAATTTTCCTCTCTGCAGTCTGTGTAAATTTATAGCTGTCTAGGCCCCTTGTGGTGGCTAGAGCTTGCCTGTCCAAAATCTATATCTTTCTCAAAACCAAAAGTGAAACTAAAGGTAAAACAATAAAATATGAATCAAAGTAAAGCTTGTTAATAAGCAGTCTCTTCCTTCCATAAACAGTTAAAAATAGTGATAACAAATGCAATATAAATTCAAATAAAACTGCTCTTAACAATCAACTCCACAACAAATCACAAACCAAGACAGGATTGTTTTGATATGCTCAGAATATTCCTCTCTTCCTTCTTCTTCTTCTTTCACCAGCAAATTAGGTGATTTGCATTATTCCATTGCGTCAGTGTCGGAATAGTGCTGGGAGGCTCGTGCACGCTCCCAGCCTTGTTTACTGGATCCCACAGGCTCCAAACTCCGTGTTCGAGCCATGCCACTATGTTTACATGGAGATTAGCTCCATGTAAGCTTTATTAAATCCCAGGGTTAGTCTTTTAAAACATAGACAGTAACATAAAGAAAATAAATAGATAGTCTTTATAGCATTAAACCCTGTGTAACAGCTGAAACAAGAATAACACCAGCTTGTACTATTCTACTCCCTAAACTTGTGTACTGAATAATAGCATGTTAACTTTGTCTAGCCATTTGAAGGACAAACATAGAACACATAAAAGCATTACAAGGTTTTTAGTAGGCTCCATTCGATCAGTCACCACTGTGATTATAAAGAACAAAAAACTATTGCACAGCAACAAATAAAGGGAGTAATGATATGAATATATACTGTGTTAAAAAAGAATGTTTTGGGGTCTTTGTGCCTTTTATTTGTTGCTTTTGCATTCACCACTGTAATACTTCTGAATATAATGTGGATGACATTCAGGCACAGAAAGCCATGTGATCAACATTTATTTACCTAAAAACTTCTGTATGGAAACAAATGCTCCCACCTGTCTGACCCCTTTTTGTAGCAAAGGCCCAACAGATACCAGTGGTCCACAAATCTAAAATATATTTATATTCTTTAAAATACATGCCAAAGTGATGATAAAGTATCAAGTATATTCCCAGCAATCCATTAGAAGAGGCTTCATCCTCACTTTAGAGCAAAAGAAGAACAATCTCAGTTTAAATAATCTTCTAAAAACACTTTCCTCAATTCAAGGAGTGCCTGCAGTGCAACAGATTATTTAAATTAAATTTCTCCTCAATATATATACCTGATTCATCCATCTGGGTAAGTCTGTTAATATTTTAGCTATACTAGAATTGTATGCTTTCACCATTGTAATGCCTAGATGTTTGCCCTCACCATTTATGAAATTCAAAAAATTGTGAATGCAACTGAAAAGTGAAATACTAAGTTAACAGTTGTCCATTAATCCCATCTCAATGACTACCAAACCACAGAGTTAAAAGGTACACAGGCAAACCAGTTAATAAAAACTAAAAGAAAAACCTAGCCAAGCTAGAGTTTTCACTTTGTGATACCTAAAACCTGTTGTTATAGAGTCCCATGGGATATAAGCAAACAACCTGTTACAGGCATCACGTGTTTCAGCTATATGGCTTCTGAATGTCCATGACTTTTTACTTTTTTTCTTTTTAAGTCTTTGTGGGATACATTCAGGCCAATAAAACCAAACAATCAGAATAACTAAATTCATCATCTTTGCCTATGGTATGATACCTCTAATGAAGAACTCAGGTGTATCCTCTAGGTAGAATTTGGTTACATTTTTGTATACTTTTATTGTGTTGTTTACTGAATTACATTACATTACTTTACTGTGAGCTTATTGTCCATACCTTACTGATTATGCATTAATAACTGATACTTTAACAAATGTCTTGTTCTGTACTTAGACAAGCCTGTTATTGTGTTGATTCTTTGGAGATCTTCCTCATGTCCCCTTTTAAATGGACTCGGCACAGTATGTCTAGCATTGTTAATAAAATAATTAATTAAATAATAAAACTTAAGGCATTCCTCTATCACATCACTGCTGCTGTCATAATTATGTACTACACTCAGCTTGTTTTGGATACTCTTCACTGAATGTGGCTGCTAACTTATGTTTCACTGTATATTTGTCCTGCATTTGGGAAGCCTCCTTATTGTACTGATTCTTGGCTCTCCAGTATTTGCTTAAAGCTTTCAGTACTTGTTTCCTGGGATCACGCACAGCATTAGCAATAGGCAAGTGAATAAATTCTCATCTTCTTGGGTATGTATATTATATTTCTGACCTGAAAGAGTGTGATGATTTCCTTAGCATTTGTATATAAGCAAGTTGCTTTCATTGTCTATATTTGATGCAGAATTCCAGATGGTGTGTACTCAGTCTTTTGTTCTATGCTTTTTAGTAGTGAGAACTCATCCTTTATTTTGACTTCTTGGTTTGTTCTCTCTCTCTCTTTCTCTCTCCCTTACACTCATTATATTGAGGACAGCTTGGTCATATCAGTTTTTGTTTTACTAACTACGACTATATTTATGTGCTGTTTAAAACTAAATTTCACTTCCATTTGCTTTACTGAAACCTTCTTCGTCTTTCAACATAAATTAGACTTCAGAGTTAACTTCTTGTCTAGTTATATCTTCTTAGCAGAGGGTTTACATAACAAGGGGATTCCCACACAGCAGTGTGCTGAGTGTTTCTGACACACAATTTGCCCTATAACTACTCTCCCCCATTCCGTCTAAGCTCGCCCTTTGCAAAAATTTCAGGTCCTGCAGCTGCATTTAGAAACAGTTACATTTAAAGTTATGTGTATTATGTCTGCATTAACTTAGTTGGACTCAGCATTTTTCAGCAATATGTTCACAGTGCCTTGACTGACTGGTATATTCTTGTGAGACACCATACAGTTCATTTTTGCTGCTTTTCTTATATTGTGACAGGATTGGTTGCCCATATTCAGCTCTGCAATTTGTTAAGACGTAACTGCTGTTGAATGCTTTCTACACTAATGTATTATATTGTACATTTTTGTTAAATACAAATGCATTTCATCTGTTGATTAATTATTTATAAATCTAAAGCATGTACAATAACATTGTATGTATCCTGTTTATGCTTTACTGGATGTAGAATCCGTATTTCAACCCTCACGTATACACATCCCCATATCTTTTGTTGTTGCACTTAGCCTACATTTTGCACCTACCCATGTGATGCACTTTTATGTCTCTAATAACTATTTGTCTCATGCACCTTATCTGTGTTAAAGTTATTGTTTAAACCCTGCTACAAATACTACACAGCTGCTTTCATGGGTTCATATGCAAAGTACTAAGTAATTAGTCTGCAGACCAGTTTCAAGCCTAGTAAGAAAAAACATATTCAAAAGTTACCTCTAGCCTCAAGGAGGGCAAGACAAGATACACCTGGATAGAATTTGATGCTGCCTATCCAATCATTTAGGTTTACCTTGATGGTGGCAAGGGTGCTACTCTGCTACCTCTCAACTGTCCAGATTTCTGCAGAATGTCCAGATTTTTGCCTCATACGTTTGGTCTGTTCCTCTTAAAATCTGTGTTATTTCTGGCAAACTACATTAGACTGAAGTCACTAAATGACATACATTTGAGTTTCAGACTTCATGTCTTTCAGAAAAAGCAAGCTAACACAAAACCTGTTGTTCTACCAACATTCTAAGTTTATAAGGGCATATTTAAAATCTGTCCCTACCACCCTATTCCCCCCATTATTTAAGACTTTATGTAGATTTTTTGTGTTAGACAGTTGAGAGGACTGCATGTTGTGAAAGTTTGTTTGAGAGCTGAGGGACATATTGGGATATGGCTCTGTCACACCAATGTGTCTTTATCTGTTGATAAATGTTTAATTCCTTGAACTGAGTATTTGAGGTACCATTGGCTCTACAAAGAAATAGGAGGTCAAATAGGGTTAAAGCTTTCATGGCTTGAAAGGCTAGACAGGTATCTTCACAGAAGAGTCTGTAAGAGACTGAGTACAGAGAAAAGGCTGCCAGTCTCTCCTGATAAGAGACCACTGATCTTTTTAGTTAAGAATCTTGAAGTCTTTCAAGTTGTGTGATATGTTTAGTGGATACATGACAAAAGGTGCATTATATTCAATAATGGGTCTAATAAGATATGAGTAAAGGGGAATTCAGACTTATTTGAATCTAGTGGAGATGCCTATGGAAAATGGATGAGCCAGATAATGGAATTTCTGAATTACTATGGAGATTTGATAGTCAAATGGTAAGGAATTATCAGCAAAAGTGACTAAATCCTCTAAAACAGTGTTTGATTGGAGGGGTGCATCATCTATGTAATAAGTAAAACAGTTTTGTTACCAAAATGCACTGTTACATTTTTTTTTATTTTAATTTGAGACCATTGTGCTTTCACCAATTATTAACATTGTGTAGCTCATGCTGGAGCAATTGGGAGCCAGTTGAGGATCAAATAACACACAATTCACAGGTCTAAAAAGGTCTGAGAAATGCCAAATAATAGAAGACCTAAAACTGAGGCCTGCGGGTCACCTCTGTTAACTTTTGCTTTCAGAAGTGGCTCCTGTGATTCTAATCAAATGTGTTCTGTCTTTTAACTAGTTATCTATCCACCGTACAATATAAGGATATGTATTCAGATTTAGAGGTTGATCAGTAATGCCTGCATGTGAAATAGTGTCAAAGGCCTTGGTCAGGTGTAGACATGCTGTATGCACTACATAACCACTAGTCACTGCTTCAGTTACAGTGTCGAAGAAATTAATGAAGTTAAAGAAGAAGGACCTTTCTTTGAAAAAGCCACATTGATGAGGGTCCAGGGTTAAGTAATGCATTCCATAGCTTTACGTGTATGACTACTGAGACTAATGAGTCTATAGTTACCAGGGCAGTGGTATTGCATTACAGTGGCTATTTTCCAGGCTTCAGAAATGCAACCAATAGAGATGCTGAGATTAAAAGTTTAAGTAAGGGTTCTGAAAGGTCATATTTGGCACTGATAATTGGGCAACTTGGTATGTTATTAGGGCACATGGAAGGAATAATCTAAGTTTTTGATAGGGCTGAGAGAACCTGTTCCATATTAACTGAGGGGGTGGCTGGGATATGTACAATTTTTAACTATTTCCTTTAGATATTATGGACTAGTTCCAAACATTGTTGGATATCAGTTCTTAACTTCTTGACATAAAGAAAGATTTTGTTCATGCTTGGCTTTGAGCTTCCTAATGGTTGCCTGAACCTCTTCATTAGTTTGCTTAAGTGTGCTCTTAAAGTAGGTAGAATGAGACATCTTATAAGTATTAAGCAGTTTCTTTTTCTTGTTATATAATTTATTTATTTATACGCGTATTCCACCACAGGGGTTATTTTTAAATTTCTCATTATATTTTTACCCCATTCTTATCTACTGGTATATTTTGTTCTTGGCATCTCTTAATTCTTCTTCATTTTTTAGGGTCTGTGATCTGTTCAGCCACATTCACAAATAAACCCTCAGAGCTGCAGCTACCTTAGTTGCTGAGACACTTCATTTATTCTAAATTTCAAGTGTATTAATAAAGTCCAATATCCTAAAAGATTCAAAAGCTTTGGTATGTAACTCCCAACCCCAAAACAATAGCAGGAATAGCTGTGGATTACTGTGGCTTAGAAACAGAGCAGCAAAACTATGCAGTTGAGAAAGTTCCAGACAGTTTAATTGTGTACTAATTGAATCTACTTGGTAGAGATGTTGAACAAATGTGCCAATTAGGTTTAAACTTTGAATATCCGAGGAATTACTATAACCTTATCTGGGGGCTTTGTTAATCTTGTAGAGCTTGCTTGTTGCATATACCTCTGTATCCACACAAACAATGGTGATAATACCACATTTCGACCAGAGACATAACTGAAGAGTGGAGATGCCAGCTTTACATTTTTTTTTCACATTAACTGCCTTTATATCATACATCTTCAATGCATTTGTAATAGTTCAGAGCATTTAAGGTTTCCTCAGTTCTTGCATTACCACAATTTGTTGAATATACTGTAGCTACCAAGCTATGTAACCCAACTGTACAGTATTTTGCTTTGTATTTCTGAAGTCATCTATATTCTACTATGTTTCTGTAATTCCTAGGTCCTTACAATTTGGTTATTGCCATTATACGATATTCCCTGTGGCCTATTAAGTATTATAGACATATAAGTTCATATTAACCTTATGGCTAGAAGGCCATCAAGAAGCTTAGTCACAATACCCCTTGGTATTGAGAGTATATTAGTTACCCCTGGTAAAGAGACCATATCCACATACACCAGGTATGAGTTTACAGTCTCCCATCTGTTCATGAAGTAATTTCTTTAAAAGCAGACAGGGTATTACTTTGTCTAATGTATGGACAGAATGTTTTTTTTTATTTACACTTTGAGCAGGTTAGTTTCACTAGGCCAATGGCCGCTTTTCAGGGGAGACTGGAGGTGGTACTCATACTGACTAAGGTAAATTTGACAAGCACACCAGGGAAATTCCCCTACTCTTTTGACAAGTGCTGTGGGGATCTTTTATATTCACCTGAGCTACCACCAAATGAGGCAGCTGAGGCCATCATTTAATGTCTCATCTGAAAGAATGGACATTCAGGAGTGCAGCCCCCCCCCACACACACACACACCATGCTGCACAGCAGTCTCAGTACTGGAAAATTAATCCAAGTACTTGGTATGGGAATAGAATCCACAGCCTTCTGCACCAAAGGTGAATGTGTTGCATTCCAAGTACAGGAAATGTGCAGGGTTATGAATTTATTATATCAGCAAGCACTGTTGATATTTCTGTGAAGGTTGAGACTTTGACTCAAGTGTTAAAAGGACTATTGATTCAGGGACAGTGGAGATGGTTTAAAATGATAGTGATTTTCAGTGCTAAATAGTTCACCCCTAAGGAATCTATATGGGACAGAGTAGAGGGTTAAGGCTTTTAGTCTTTGGGGGAAATTATATTAAATAATTCAGGCATCTTCTTGATCAAATATGTTCAGTCATTCAAGTTGGTCAAGATAATTAGTGAGGTATATTCTAGAATGGCATTATTTTTAAGGGTAGGTCTGACTCCCCTGCAGACACTAGCACTCTTCAAGAAGGCCTGTCTCTGACTAACAAATGATGCCAAAGCCATGGTCTTAAACTCAATGCTAAGAAATACATAATTGAACCCTCTGGGAAGTCAACCATCCCAGCTAATTACTGTGTTAATAATATGCCCCTAATAGTTGACCCAGTGGTCAGGGATCTGGGTACACATAGACCGTAGCCTTACCTTTGACCAACACATGACCACAGTGATGAGGAAATCCTTTTATGTTGCACAACTTAGAAGTAAGGGCATGGCATCTAGGTAGAGAGAAGTCATTATCCCACTGTACTCTGCCTTTATCAGACCTGTCATAGAGTACAATCATACCTCTCAATTGTACCAAATGCCTCTGTACTTCCTATTTTGGGGGGCAAAATCATATGGTGCCATGAATTCCCAAGTGGCCCCCTTCAAATCTCAATTTTGTTTTCTTGCTTTATTTACATTTTTAGAGAAAGATGAGGTGATTATGAATTGCTGGTGTATCCTGCAACCTGCAGGGGTGTGCATGATGACGTCAGCCTCATGAGACAGTGTGGCAGTGCCTGAATGCTAATACGAGGAATATGACTTCGATATTTTATAAAACTGATTACCTCAAATTGGGTTTGTGGGGGGGGGGGGGTTACACAATTAGTATATTCTTAAACACATGGAAGTGTAACCTGGTAACCTTTATTGTATGTAAATGTAGCTCAGCTGCCAACCCATTTTCATCGGAGCAGGTTATGCCTTATTAAATATTAATATTCACTGAGTGTGCTATGCAAGCAGTGCCCAGTCCCACTAGTCCCACTGACACTGAAACAGTCACAAAATATCTAATTCCACAACAGCTACCTAGCTTGGTTTACCATATACCCATCTGATTTGTTTCCCAGGCCCTAGTTCTATAAATCTCTCTTTCCCTTATTACAGTTAGATGCTAATTATTCTCAGTCACCTGTCAACAAGGACTGCTGCCTGGCTTATTAAAATAAACACTTCTGAAAACTATGTCTATGCATTTGATGCTTATGAAATGCATTCAACAGTCCGCCCCCAGCGCAGTAGGAATTACATCAACATGTACTTATTCTAGCTTGGGAACCTTTACCAACTACCTCACCTAATTCAAAATGCCTGCTTTTACAGCAGCTTGTTTCAGTGTGATTTGAATCATGCCACATTACCCTGCATGCTCTACTGTTTCCTAATCCTAGCGTAGGAAGGTTCTACCAACACAGTTGCTAAGCTAACAAACAGGATAACACAAAAACAAATCTGCAGCAACAGTATCACACCAGGTAGCCAGGAGAACACCACTCCCAGCCCTTATGCTACCCTTCCTGCTGCAAGGAAGGATCACTTTACTTACAGGACCTGGTATCTTCAGGAGCTTTTATCTAACTGGAACTGGTAAGAATCTGGGCCTGGCATCTAAACTTTTCAGTTGCCAAGCTTAACTCATTAAATTAATTTTCTGGGTTGCAGTGATAGTGTCAAGGGGTGTGGACAGCTTATTTGGAAGTGGATGTAGCAGGTGGTTGAATTCATGGCATTTTAAGATGGTGTAGGGGTGGTCTACAATGTCTTGATGTTGATGTTACTTAATGTTTATGGGAATACCTGATTCTTTTATTGTTTTATATCTAAGAGTAGAAGCTGGTTGGTTTAATAATGTAGTCCTTCCCTGCTTTATGCATGTAGGTGGCTTGGGTGAAACTGATGCATCCTCAAGGTCTATGCCAAAAAATAAAGCATTACCATTTAGAAATTATTCATGTATACCCTTGCACATCATATATAAAAATGGCACTGATGTACTTAAGGATATGAAGGATAATTGATGATTTGCTAAAAGCTTTGCCCTGAGCATTCATTCAGAGGAAATGTGATTGGTATTTCTGTATAGTGCCAACAGTTGTCATAATCAATATCAGTTAAGTTAAAACATTCTTAATACTGACACACCATGTGCGTGATGAACATGCACTTTTTAAGACTCAGAATGGGGAACATTCTTTGTAATGAGGTACACTTGAGAAGTAGGAGGGGTTGAGTGGGATGGGGATGGCTGATGCACATGTTTTCATACAAGAAACACAGCGGTTAAAAAATATCATGATGGGGAGGGGGGGGCACATGCTTTTCACAGGAAGCTGTGATGATAATATGTTACAGTTTGGTCGACCTCCAATACCAGCATACCTCATGGCGTAGCCGGCTTTAGTTGCCAGCAAACCTTGTGGTCACTGGGGGCCCCCAACCATAGCAAGTTATCTTATCCTGATATTTTATAACATATATGTCAACTGTCAAACCAACAAAAGCTAGTACAGCAATCTGGTGTACTTAGTAATCCAGCTGGGTTATAACTCTTATTTATGCATATCCTTTAAAATAAAACAGTATTGTTCTGTTTATATTTTGTATTTAATATTTTGTCTGTTTTTCAATTTGTGTTTGAATGTTGATATCCCACGATTCCACTGGAGTGGGCAGGGTTACATAATTACACATGCAAATTTTATGTCAATCAGCATCCAGATTTATGGCCAGTTATACCTACTTTTCATGGGCCTTTGTTCAGATTTTTGATGTTTCCAAGTTGAGAGGTATGGGTATGAGTACAATGATTCCTTCAGGACAGACGGTGCAGTGGTGCAGCAGTAGTGTTGTTACCTTACACAGCAAGAGGTTCTCTGGTTTGATTCTCAGCTGGGGTGCCTTCTGTGTGGAGTCTGCATGTCCTCCCTGTGTTTGTGTGGGTTTCCTCTGGGTGCTCTGGTTTCCTCCCATGTTACAAAGACGTGCATCTGGAGCCTTTCTCCCTGGGCCTTTGCTGAAAAGTGGCTTTGTTCCAAGTTGGACTTTCCTGGTTAACAAATGATAAATAAATTTCTGTATGTACATGACCAGCCTTATGCAGTAACTAGAGCGACCTCAGAGGTTCCTTACAAAAAGAATGCAAGGCACAACAAACCTGTCTTATGCAGAGCACTTTAAATCCCTTTCCCTTTACTTCAGTCTCCTATAGATTGCTGAGGGGTGATCTATGCCTGGCTTACAAGGCATCTGCAAACCCCACACTTATGAATCTCCTGCATTTTCAAAAATCAAACAATACTAGAAATACAAGGTCTAGGAACTTGAATTTTGTCTGTGACTTAACAGAACATGCTGGAGAGACAGATATGTGTCCCACAGACCATCAGTCCTATGGATCAAGCTTCGCATCCATGTGAAGCTGAGTTTTGTGTATTACCCAGTTTAAGTGCAAGCTAGACCAGTGGATGCGGAAAAGGAAATTTATACCAGGCCTAGCACCCATTACAAAAGTAGCCTGGCCCTCGTTATCTTATTTGGATACAGAATGTCATTATTCTTTTGGGAAAACCTGGCTAGGCTTAGAAAGGCCCCCTGGGTCTATAGCCTAGTAACAATCTATGAATTTATCTTGGGGACCCATTTAGTGACATTTCCCTGGTTAGTAGAGATACCCTCTACCTCAACAGTGGGGGTTCTCTTGGAGAACCAATTGGTTATCCAACAGACAGTTTATATTAATTTGGGAAGCTTATTAATAATACCAACATGTGTGATAATTTGAACGTTCTTGGCAAGGTCAAAGTATGTAATATGGACTGTCTGGCCATCTCCCTTTTAATGAAAGCAGTTAAATTTATTAGGCATGAGCTATGTTTTACAGTACTAAGCTGGTTTGAATCCAGGGTTTGCAGAGCACCTTTGATGCTGCATATTAGCTTAGCAAATATGCACTCCATAACTTTACAGATGCTACTTGTGAGGCTAATAGGACTATTGTTTCTAGGACCTATCATGGAGCCTCCTATGTATAATAATACCACTGTGGTCATTCTCCATGCTTCAGTAACATAACCCATGGAGAGACTGCAAGATATTTAAGAGAGGTTTGGCTATGTGGTGCTTGACACTAATGAGCAAACAGCTTTGATCAGGTACCGTGGATTTTTGTTTCTATATAGTGTGGCTATAACATAGTGCGAGGTGATTTGTGGATGGCTGGTTCATTAAGGGTGGAGGGAGGGAGGGAGTCTAGCTGGGTAGAGGTAATAAAGTTAGCACTGAATTTGTCTGCTAGTGAGTTAGCAATGGTTTTGGAATAAGAGTGGGTGATACTATTGGAATACATTTTATACAGTAACTGGCATAATTTGTAAGTTTTCTAATGGAATTGAAGAAGGTCTTGTCATCTTTAGCATTGGTAGTAACCATGAGTTCATTTCTGGGATTGTACTCCTCGACGGTATGCTTGACATTTTTTTCTTAGATGTGAGTCCTTTTTATAATTGGGAAGTAAGAATCTGTTGCATTTCCTTTTTATTGTAAATGTTTCTCAGATGTGAATTCTGTTGAATGAGCAAATTTTTGAATTTACCATTATACTTATAGCACATGAGAACAGATGATGATGCATCTGTCTGTAAGAGAATATATTTCAAAGAAGTATGCAATAATGCTGAGTACTTGGTTATTTGGAGGAACTGTACCAATTATACTTGTCAGGAAGGTCTGTAAATAGGAGGGTTATTTTGGAGTTAATCATTAAATATTTTGGGGAGTTCAAACTATGTTTTAATAAAGAAGGCTATTTATTTATTTATTTACAGATGTTTGATTGTCAGGTTGCTGCTAGGTGGTTTGATTTTACTAAGCAGATAATGGCTTTAGGGCAACCACAGAAAGAGAAGAAGTTGTCAAAGACAATGTCAATGGATTATAACCCAGATGATGAGGGGAACTATTTGATCAAGGAAATTACTATTAATAAAACTGAGGAATTGTTCAGCATATTTGTTGCTAGTGGTGTAGGCCTGACAGTTTATAGTGGGATATGTAAAGTTACACATATTAATTGTATTCAGTTTGATGAAAAGCTTTTTGTTTAACTTACATAATCAGTATGCCCAGGGACACTGAAGGGAACCTAAGGGTGCCAAAGATATAGTAAACAATTTTAATGAGATTTACCTGGAATGATTCATGAACTGTTGTGAAACAATAGGTTCCATAACAGATATAGATAAGCCCCCACCGCTCTCTTTGGTCCTGAATACATGGCAGGTGCTAAACCCTGTCAAGGTGGGAGTACTATCCTTCCATTATAATAAAATTTCCATAATTATACAGGTATGTGTATTCAAAGTAGAGGAACATCTCAAACTCAGACATTTTGCTGTTCAAGTTTCTTGTACTGGTAAGTGCTACCTTGATAGTTTTCAAGTGAAAATCTGCTATGTGGGTGTGTCTTTGAGTTGATCTTTGCCTATAAGGGCATTATGGAGGCAGCACATGGTTTAACCAATAAATACAAGCCATGAGATGAGAGGTGCAGTCCAATTCTAGTAAATCAGGACTGAGTGTTGATGACCTTGTTCCTAGCTGACCCATGCAAGAGCCCCATGAGTTGACACCCATTAACTAGACAGTTGTTGAAATCTTCTATTTTTTAAACATCACTATTAAACATGACATGTCTTAAAAAGTGACATAAGTATATATGCAGGAATAGAAATTAAAACCAACCACAATAAAGTTTCCCTTGTTATTTTCATGAAGCGTACATCTTAAAAATCTTCATTCATTCCAGTATAACATAACTAAACAAATTCATCCCTTCCCTTAAATTTCACTCCTCCTTTTGAACACTATATTGCATGTATTGTTTCCATAAATTGCATCTATTTCTGTATAATTTATATCTTCCATTTCTTTGTATATTGCCTTTCCGATCTCTCTCCCCGATCTTTTCATACCTCCTCTGATTGATTCTTTTATCATGCAGTATTTTACATTATCTACTAATTGCCTCTTTTTAACAGTAACTTCTGTTCCAGACTTGACTAAAGACATTATCAGAGATGATCTTTCATTTAATAACCCCATCCCTTTCACTTTGCCTTTGCCCTGTTATCAGTCCTGGTAAGGAATGTAGTCTCTAACCTACAGTCCAAACTTCTGCTCATCATTATCCCACTCTTAGCTTTATCTCTGTACTTATTTGTTCCCAAAAACTTGGTTGCTTTGCTACTTTTTTCCAGTACATTCCAACATACCTTTGCTTATTTTACATGCATTTACCTGCAGTCATCTGTTTGTAAACTCTCATTTCTCCTTTGTGAAACCATTTGGTTCATCTTTGAACCTAAACATAATTATTGATGAGTGTAAAATACTTCTCAGTAAAAGTGGCTTTCCATCATTGGAGACAGGAGAATGGAAGGTCCTTAAACAAAAAGCAATCAAAAGAAGGCATTACTAAATGTACAACATACCCTTCCAACAAGAAACTTTCTAAACTACTTTTCCAGTTGTCCACAACCTCTCCTTATCAAGCCACCAATTCCTTTCACCCATCAGACTGGGTCTATATAATTTCAGTGAACTGTCACTTTAGCGAACAGCATTTCATCGGAAATGTCGTTTACCGACTTCCCCTAGCACCCCCCACTCCCCACTAATTATATATACCAACTCCGAGATTGCGCTACAGTGGGGAAAGGGCAAATTTCCCTATCCTTGCTCTATGAACAGTTCAACGAATGGCATGTTCGATGCAAGTGCACTGAAAATGTCATTCGATTAACTGATTTTTCACTGAACTGATAGGGACCCCATCAGACCACCTATATTCACTCCCTTTCTAGTTTTCTAGTTTTCAGCCAATAACAACAACAAATTGTAAAACTCTTACTCCAAATATCTGATGATTCATCACCCAGGTCTGATGAACTCTACCCTAGTTTACTAAGTTATGTTGTGATCATGTAGTGTACCCCTTATTCCACATTTATAATATATGCCAGTTATATAAATGTTGACTATATTTAGCACTTTCTCAGAAATTCATAAACACATCTCTGCCAGTGATTTCTATTTTTCCAACCATTGCACACATTTTGAAAAGTTAGTTTGCATACAACTGTCTACCTATGTTCAAAAGTATAATGTGCTATATCTGCACAGAGTTTCAGTGTTTTGACACTTCAGTGTTATGAAGTGAATCTATATATATATATATATATATATATATATATATATATATATATATATATATATATATATATATATATATATATTCCTGTTGCTGCTTTGTAAGTGTTGAAAGTAGTTACACCAATATTTTCACCAATTTCAGTATACTACATTGTTTTAAATTTTCAATATACATGTTTAGGAACACATGTCCAAGCTATGAATATATTATATATTACTAAATCTAAATCTTCAAGGCCTCTATGACTGTACAAGGAGACTATACTGTTCTGTGAAATATAATTAACCTAGAGTGGCTAGGCAGAGAACTGATGATGGTTAGTAGAGGATGGTGGAAATAAATACAAAAATATATAAAAAGAAAGAGGAGAAGACTAGAGGCAATTACACTATAGAAATGTAGCCACACTGTGATATCTGACGCCCCACTCCCTCATCTTGAAATGGACAACAGTCTTGTCAATCAATACATTTCCAATAAGACTGGTACCTAGCTCCCTGAGCTTGTAATTTCCATGCTGCGTATTATGTAATGCCCTTAACCTTACACATTTATCTGTAACAATAAAATTATTTATTACAGATATTACCTTTGCAACAATGTAAGCGCCTATCATTTTGCATATATTCCTTACCTAACATGAATTTGTGTAATTACTACGCATTTTGGAAGTAAGCCTTTTAGTAACTGTACATCTGTACATTTAAGAGCAACATTTGTAGGCATCTTCAAATATGCTTAGGTCAAGCTTGTTACATATTTTAGCTATACAGAATACATCCTGCATCCTTTAAAACATCTGCAGCCAAAACTCAGGAATTACCAGAACGTTTTAAATCATTGTTAATGCTATAATGAGTTAGAGTTAATGTTATGCACATTAAGACCAGTGAGGCAAACAAAGCTGCAGCAAAATTTACTGCCAGAACCGTTTTGTTTTGAAATGGGTAGAATTCAAATGTTACATGCTATTTCAAGTTAACTCTGGCAATTATTGCAAAGGATTAAGGCTATGCACTATTAAGAAAGCTGCTTCCTGTTACTGAGGGCTTGATTCCCTCAGGCTCCAATTACCTACCACATGATTCTGAGCAAGTCACTTACACAGGCAGTGTTCTGGGACAAATGAGAAAATGGGCTAGGTCCCTCAATTGTCTCTTTTGACTGCATGTCTAATAGCTATATTTAAATACAGCATTTAAATAACAGTTACATTGCACTTTGAATACTCTCCTTGCCACTTTTAATAATGCTAGCAAAATTCAAAAAATAACTGTGCCTTTATTGTGGCAGATGTCAAAATATTTATTGACTGCAAGCTTTAACCAGAACACAAATGCAGCACAAGGGTCTTGACTGTCAAAAGGAAACCATTTGGTTGTACTGAAACACAACATGGTTTTATTGTAATTCATCCCACTCAAATTCAATGGGCTGGATTCGCGATGGCTTGCACGGAGTCTAAGAGTAGAATAAGACTCCATGCAGCCATCATGTCCGACGAGCGATCCACGAACAGCCTGTAGGGGCATGTAAGAGAGCTCCTAAAACGGCTCTTACACAGACAGGGTTTGGATATGCTAATTACCTCACTTGCAGCTGAAAGGCATGCAAATGAGGTAAATTTGCGATCCAGGAAGCACAAATCTGTCCGTGTTGGAGCCGTGTTAACTGCAGAAATGTACTCAGTTGACAACTGAGTACCGTTCTGCAAATACCACAATGGAGCCTTGTCAGCTCCAAATAAAGGTTGCATATGTTCCAGGAAGCATGCTAATGGCCAAATATGTGGCCACTGGCAACGTACCCACATGCAAAATTAAAATAAAAATGTTTAAACGTAGTGCAGCACCGCACAAACGGGCTGCGCTGCAAAAAAACAGAAAAATAAAAATTTAAAACCCACAAACATGAGTTTTATGAAAACCATCAATTTACAATGTAAGGGAATAGCAGGCTGAAAACAACATGGCCACCGAGTAGGGGTTGCTAAGGGGGGAAGCTCAGTGTAAGACATGTAACTAAGCATTAGTAGGCAATCCTATGTAAATGAGTGTTAGGATACTGAATCACACTTTTACATAGCAAATGAGCACATTCCCTGGAGTGTAGGAGTAGGATAAGGGAAGTAACAGAGTAGGAGATAGGTGACATCACAGGGGGGTATGTATGAAAGAAGTGAAGCTCATTGGAGCAGAGTGGCATGTGAAAGCTGTCAGTTAGACATCATGGAAAGAGGTGTGTCAACAGGTAGACAAGGGAAAACCAAGAAATGGAAGGTGTACACTGTGGATAACACCAAAGTTTCTTGCTGAGCGTGCATGCGCGTGTGTGCACGCTGGGACGCCCGAGTAAGATGGAGTGCGCGTGTGTAAGCGTGAGTGCGCACGTTTACTCCGGATTAAGCATGTAGAAGCCTGTTTAAAGACTTGTAAGTGCGTTTGCGCTGGTGTGCGCATGTTTTAACCCAAATAAGCAAGTTGTAGTCCATCTAAGCATGTGTGCGTGCGTGTTAGCTGCCGTGCGCGTGTTTGCCCCTGTATGCGTGTTGCTCCCCCCTGAGGAAACAGACAGGAAAAAGGAAGCACAACAAATTGTAGGAAGCTACCAGGGAATACTAGCAGAGCTAGCAGGTGAAAACAATCAGAATCAGGCAATTACACAGGCAGAACAGTAGCCCAGCCCAGCACTGAAAACTCTGCAAACAACAGTGCAGTATGTGTCTCTCAAGAGACACTGCAACACTGGAGTAAGCTACTAGAAGTGAAAACTGAAAAAGCTTCACTCAGACAAAAAATGCTAGGGGCTGCCATAGCTGTTATAAGGCGACATATGCAACATGCTGAGGGTGGTGACAATGTAAATGCTGCCGGACAACCCACAGTGAGGAGACGGAGAAGAGTGTACAGGCTCAGGGTCACCTACCAGGGGTTACATGAGCTGGAGATAGTGGAGCGCTATAGAGTGGACAGAGACCTCCTGCAGCAAATTGTTGAGCTGTGCAGGCCACGCCTCACACACAGAACCAACAGAGGGGAACCCATCCCAGTGGAAACCAAGGTATGTGTTGGCCTAAGAATACTAGCAACAGGTACCTTCCAGAGACCAACTGGTGATATGATGGGGATATCACAGGCATCAGCATCCAGGGTACTGCACCAGTTCCTGGATGCCATGTCAGCACATGTCGGTGATCATGTATATTTCCCCAATTCCCGTGAGGTATTGGCCAGCAATATGCATCTCTTCCAGCAAATAGCGGAATACCCTGAGGTAGTGGCTGCAATAGACTGCACGCATATACACATCAAAGCACCAGCCGGTAAGCAGGGTAGGGCCTACATTAACCGCAAGGGCTTCCCCTCCATCAACTGCCAGGTTGTGTGTGATGCCCAGGGCATAATAATGAATGTGTGTGCTGGCTGCCCTGGAAGCTACCATGATTCCCATATCTGGCATCTGACGCAGCTGTACCAGATATTTGCTAATGGGGACATCCCACATGGTCACCTATTGGGGGATGCTGGCTATGCACTGGAGCTGTGGCTGATGACACCCATCAGAAACACACACACACCTGAACAGGAATGCCATAATGAGGCACACGCACAAACACGTAATGTAATAGAGCATGTGTTTGGGCTGCTCAAGTCATGGTTCCGGTGCCTGGACACATCTGGTGGAGCCTTGCAGTACTCACCAACTACATGTACCCAAATTGTCATGGTATGTGCTATGCTACATAATATGATTCTGCAAAAACAGCTGCAGCAGGACCAGCATAGGCCTGGCCCAAACAGCCCCCCACCATTGCCAAGGCCATCACAGGCAGAGCGTGACTCGGAGGAGGAAGAACCTGAGCCTACCCCAGTAGGCAGAAGGAGGCGTGCCCAGTATGCCTTAGCCTTGGCAAAGAGGCAACGCATAGCACATACACTGGCTCAGTAGAAACCCTGGAAATGATACCTCTCTCTGACTCACACATATAGTAAAAGGGATGCCTAAGTTGACACAACCTGCTTTCAAACATGTACAGGGAGTGTAGTATGTGCATCCAACATAGACAGCCCTGCAGCACCGCCTGAGGCATGATTGCCATGTGTTAAGCAATGTAACACCATATAGTATATGCAAACTTGATAACCCATGAGTAACATCCTACCCTCACCAAGCATGATGCCACAATATGAAGACAAGATGATCAATTACAACAATTGGCTTAAGTATTGCTGTTAGTCAAAGGGGATCCAATGCCTGTCAGCCTGGGATGACATGCTGAGCAAGACACGATGCTCCACTAGGGATGGCTTGCACCTATCACCCCTGGCCTTTTGGATACTGGCAAAGGCTGTTGTCACCCCCATAGTGCCTTGAATAGGTAAGGCTCAAAACACAAACCCATCTCCATAGGTATCACAAGGGATACAAAACTAGAAGTAATGCTACCCAATGCCAGAAGTCTAAACTGCAAGATGCATGCAGTCCAAACTCTCCTCAGCATGGAGAATGTTGATATCTGTGCAGTAACAGAAACCTGGTTCAAGGCTCCCAAGATCACCCTAGCACTACCAGGTTACACCTCATACCATGCTTTACAGCCCCAAAATATGGATCGAACTACAAAAGGAGGGTGAGTATCAATAATTGTCAAGGATACCCACACCCCCAGGTTGGTGCCACAGCATGAAGCAGTACAGACTATCCACATGCAAGTAACAGTGGCTAAAACTGCCTCCCAGTTCATAGCCTGCTACAGACCACCCTCCTAAATCCAGGAACCCCACTTGGCCTACTTGAGAACACATGAAAATATGAAGGTCTCTCCAAACAACATTATATTGGGCGACTGCAACTACCCAAACATAGACTGGGAGCATTATTCTAGCTCCAACACCCTAGCCCAAATGTTCCTAGACTTCATAAACTGAAATGCTATGGAACAACTTGTCACCACTCCCACAAGAGGGGTAAACATACTGGACCTGATAATCACCAACATGGGGACTCTATGGCCAAGACGAGAAGTGTATCCCTCACTGGTAAGATCAGACCATACAGTAATCTCACTGGATAGTCACATCCTGACCCCAGTCTCTGGCCAGAAAACCACAGTGAAAAACATGTGTAAATCAAATTATGCACTCCTCCAAACTGAGGTGGAATCCATTAAAGCCCTTGTGCCTGTGAAAAATATGGCCCAGACCTCAGAACCCTTTATGAATGCATTCTATGAACACCTTCAGGAATGCATGGATTATGCAATCCCACATAAAACCAAGACCCAATCCTCCAAAGGCAGGCATCCTGTCTGGTGGACCCCAGCCATTAACAAACCATGCAAGAGAAGGAGGAAGCTACTACATGAAAGAGCAAAAACCAAAAAGGGAAGGCATCACTGATCAGTATTATGACAAAAAACTATGGCCAGCTACGAGATAAAAACTGTACAGGACACTAAGGATAATCACAAGGCTTTCTTTACTGATGGTAGGAACCTGGGTGGGAATTCCCAGATATGCTCAGAATTAGTCCAAAAATGACAAACAATACACCAAACCCACAGACATTACCAACATCCGACCTGACAGGTTCAGTGCAAACTTCTCCCCCCCCCACCAAAAGGCCAAATATCTATCCCAGCAGAGTGCTGGCCTCCTGACATCGCAGATGCTCAGGTAACAGCCAGCGTCCCTAAAGCAAAACACACAGCATCAATGGGACCAGATGGTGTCCCGGGCTGCATCCAACATGAAGTCCAAGAAGAATTGAACATCAAATAAAACTACTGCTCAATCTCAGCCTTACCACAGGATATGTACCCAAACAACAGTGTACAGCAACAGTAGTCCCTCTCCACAAAGGTGGTGCCTGAATGGATCATGCAAACTATCACCCCAGAATCCTGACTAGCACGGTCTGCAAAGCTATGGAAAGGATCATCATGGACCTCAGAAATAAAGATATTGGGGACCTACAGACACTGGACCCTACCCAGTGTGGCTTTCTTAAGGGCTGATCCTGCCCCTTAAACTTGGCTGAGTCATTTGAAACAGTCACCAAGGCCATTGATGAGGGGAAGATGGTCCACACAGCCTACCTGGACCTTGCAAAAGCCTTCCATGCAATACTCCACTTGGTCATTATAGATAAGCTCACCAGCTTAAATATAAACCCCTATGTCACTAGATGGGTTGCAAACCGGCTCAAGGACAGAACTGACATGGTCATAAATGCTGGAGCCATGTCAGAGTCCAAACCAGCTACAACTGGAATCCCACAAGGCTCGGTCCTGGGACCCCCCTTGTTTGGTATATATTTCTCGGAGGTACAGGCCAACATGGAAGGACTGTGTCTGAACAAGTTTGCAGATGACTACAAACTGGGCGCCATATCTGACCTTCCAGCTGACACAGGCATCCTACAAAAGGGCCTCATAGAAACAGACAACTGGTGCCACAGCCATGTCATCAAGCTAAACACAAAAAAGTGTATAGTCATCCCCTTTGGAAAAACAGTAAGTGCCCACCAATTACCACATAGCTGGTAACCTATTAAGTACAGAAGAAGTAATAAGAGACCTGGGGACACAAGTTGATAGAAATCTTGCATTTGACAGCCATGTGGCCGTAGTGGTTATAAAAACATTTCATATACCCACCTAATCATGAAGGTATTCACATCTAGATCAGGGGAGGTCATCGTGCCTCTTCAGTCATCCTTCATCAGGCTCACAATTGAGTACAATGCCCCTTGTGGGATGTACATTAGCAGACACCTCCAGCAACTGGAAAGACTCCAAATCTGCCTGATTAAACAAACTGCAGCTCCACAGAGTGGCATACTGGCTGCCCAGAGGTGATCTGTGCCTGATATATAAAGCCATGTCCAACATGGAATCAATGCACATGCTGCACCTTGTAAAATCTGAATCCCATTGAGCTATGCACATGAGAGACCTGAACCTCAGCACTGAAATAATTAGGACATGCTGTAGTGATTGATCCATAACCCAGAAGCTCCCTCCACTCTTGAGTAAATTCACAGTCCAGGTTAGCCAGAGAGTCCCTCATTGACTCTCTTCAAGAGGAATCTTGATGAGTGGATGGCAGATTGTAGGTTTACCCTGGGTATCACTTTTATGTCACAGTTAGACAGAGGCACAGTATACTAACCTTGAAAAATGTCATGGCAAACTCCAGTTAAAATGTGTGTTGAAGGACAAACACACTCTGACTAGGATTAGAAATGCCCTAGGGCACATAGCCTAGTGTTTGTCAATGTGCACCCAAGTTGCAGAATACATTAGTAATGTTGGACAAGCCTGGTTTAAGTAGGCCATAGCTGAACAAAATGCAACATGGTCATACCTTAGTCTGGTGTGCTCAGTATGAATATTTAAAGCAGTGATGGTACTCAAACCCAGGATACTGTGCACCAGAGTGAAAGGACTGAACCACTACACTATGACAATATTACAGTGTTTGGTCAGTATGAAAGAATGTTGACAAGTGTATGCAAACTGTCCCATGGAAACCCTGCAGGCACAGCATAATCCCTGTTGGGTTCAGACACAAAGCAGTTGGGCAGTAAGAACACAACATGACTTCCAACACACACACTATAAATGTCAAAAAAAAAGATCTCAACATATGGAAAGGTCACACTGGGCATGCTCACACACTTGTCAGGCAACAAACCATGGAAAGCCTGAACTGGGCATGCTCGCACACTTAGGCCATGTCTCAGTATAGCAGTCGGCCACACATATCTGGCATTTGTATGTGTTAAGCCAGGAACCTCCCACAATACAGCAATCTGCCCAGTGCACACAGATAAATGACAACAGAGACATAATAATATACTGGAACCCTGTCATGATCAAACATCTTCCACAGATACACAAGTTGTTCATAGAAACAGGGAAAGCTATGGCAATAAACACCTGCAAACAGTTTATCAGCAACAAATATTGTGCATCCCAAACATAAACATATGGGTGCAGAGGTCGGTACTAGGCTGTTTGCCCTAGGGAATACATAAGCCTAGCTAGAGTGTATTTGGTGTATGCCTCCCCAGTACAGTAGCCTACTGTGCCTCTGTAAAGTAGGTCACAGAAGGCACCGTTTAAGGCTAGTTTGCTGTGCCTCCATCAAGCAGGGACACAGCGGAGATCCCAGGGGTTGAATTTGCAATGTCACATCCATGTGGCTGGAGTTTGCTGGAAGAGGGTTGGCGAGGGGCTATGTCTAACATTAATTGGGATTCAATTCCAGACTGAGGGGAGCCTTATCTGTAGTGTCTGGGCAATTTCACTGTCAAAACTTGCAAGTGATGATTTTGAGGGATTGAAGTGTCCTGCCAATACTGTTCAGAAATGTCCTCCCTCTGTGGGATATTGCTCTGTTATGTATTAGCTCCCTCCTTCTGTTGTACAGCTTATATATGGCTGGTGTCAACCAGACAGGTCTTCTGTTGTGGAGGAGTCTTGGTTTTATTTGGGATAGCATGATCAATGAAAACCTGCAGGTGCTCATAGAATGCATTTGTAAAGGATTCTGCAGATTGGGCTGTATAATCCTCCAGCACAGGACCTTTGAAGTATTCCACCCCAGTCTTCACAAGTGCAAAGTCTGCTTTTGAGAAATACTTTGTTAGCAGTGATTTCCTTGCCTGGGAGTGGGGATGGGATATGGACGTCCAGGGAAAGTTGGTTATGGTCATATCTTAACAATGGTGGTAAACCTCTGGTGTGGAACATAGAGTCCCCATGTTGGTGATGATCAGGTCCAATATGTATTCCCCCTTGTGGCTGTGGTGACTGGTTCTGCCATAGCATATGGATTCACAAATTGTAGTGGCTGTAGGGTGATGTTGTTGAGGCCTGAGTAGTTCCCCCAGTCAATATTCCTGTACCTGAAGTTAACCATTGTAATGGCGTATGTGAACACCTTCATATCCTACACTGTTCCCAGGGAAGCCAAGTGTGGTTCCTGGATATGGGGGGGGGGGGGTCTGAACTACACACCAAACCAAAAGGCAGTTTTGCACAATGATAGTTGTATATGTATGGCCTGTCATGCTTAGAGCAGTGGTAACAAGCCAGAGGTGTGTGTATCTGTGATGTGTATGGATACACTCCCTGGTTGTGTTGTGTGTTACAAGTCCTGTGTTCACGAAGCATGGTATAAAACATAACCAGGCAGTGCTGATGTGCATATGTGACCCTGAACTAGGCGTCTGTTAATGCATATATATTGCTATCCTCCATACTGAGGGATAGTAATAGATGTACATACCTCTTTGTAAAAACTGATGTCAGCACCCTATAAATACTGCAGGAGAAGAAAAGCCACCCAGTAATGGGAACAGTGCGCTGTACTAATGTCTCTCTCTCTCAAGTGTCATAACATAGTTAGGTAGGGGTTTGAATCCTGCAAATGCTCAGTGTGTGTGTGGGGGGTGTGCATGTGTGCAATTCTCTTTGAAAGAAATGTCCCTTTTGACAACTGGAATAACACACTACATGATGTACATTCCTCTTTGTAAAGACTGATGATGTCAGCACCCTATAAGTACAGCAGGAGAAGCGAAGCCACCCAGTAATGCGAATAGCGCGCTGTGCTAATGCATCTCTCTCAAGTGTCATAATACAGTTAGGTAGGGGTTTGAATCCTGCGACTGCTCAGTGTGTGTGTGTGTGTTGGGGGGTAGGATGTGTTCAATTCTCTTTGAAAGAAATGTCCCTTTTGACAACTGGAATAACACACTACATGATGTACATTCCACTTTGTAAAGACTGATGATGTCAGCACCCTATAAGTATAGCAGGAGAAGGAAAACCACCCAGTAATGCAAATAGCGCTCTGTGCTAATGTGTTTTTCTCAAGTGTGATAACATAGTTAGGTAGGGGTTTGAATCCTACAAAAGCCATGTGTGTGTTTGTCACACAGTTTGTCAATATGTGGTGGGTTTTGCTTTTATTATTGTATGACATATAATTATAACAGTAATTGCAATGTACACATCAGGTATGTGTATGTCACATACAGATATGTACCTGTGACCTGCAATAGTTCCTATGTGTGAAGCCTGCCTTATATGACTACAGTTGTTACCTTTGCCAGCATGTGCTGCAGATTCCCAGACCATACGCCATACATGTATGTTGATGACAATGCAGGCTACTGCAGTGATCTGTGTCCTAGGCCAACTGGGTGACACAGTCATGAAAGCTGTGATATATTAATGTGGGTGAGGGTTCATGTCTGGAGTATATGTCACACATGTTAGAACACAGCAAAGTGTGTGAGTAATGGACATCCAGTGTAGGTGTATGGCAACTGTTGCTGATATGCATAAATACACCTGCTTGCTTAGGCGATACACCAAGGCACTGCACAATACCTTTGGAAATGTGAATATCACAGGATAGACAAGAAAACACTTGTCCATATGTACACACCATTACCCATTCTACATTATGGGTGCTGCCACCTACATGATACTATTGGAATACTATGTTAAGTACATTCTGATGACAAAGTTACAGTTGTGTTACAGTAATAGAGCATGGCTTGGACAACAGGTATCTGTCTGTATGATACCCTTGTGGTGGTCATGTGTGTCATGTGCAGAATGCATTGTAGGCCACTGTATGCATTTCTAGTCATGGATGAACATATCCCTAGTGTGTTGGCATGTACGTGAGCCTGCTATATGGCAAACAGTATTCTTCCCAGGGATGTGTGGGGCTCAGTAAGAATGGCTACATGGTATAGTGTAGTACTGCAGGGATATCACTGACACTGGGTTTTCTACATCTGTGTATCAGTGGAGGATACATCATGTAATAGGTTAATAGGTTCATACTAGGTTATCTGCCCTAGGGCAGTTATAAGCCTAGCCAGACTGTGTTTGGCTTTCGCCACCCATTTTAAATGTATTTTGCTATGGCCTTTTTCCATGTTAGTATACTCTGCCTTTGTGTAACAGTGACACAGAAGTGAGACGTTTGTGCTGAACCTGTCAGCAATGATGTTGGCAATGTATGTGGCTTACGTGTATTCTTTGTCATATAGGACTACTTCTGAGCATATCTGGAAATTCCCACCCAGATTCCTAACATAACTAAAGAAAGCCTTGTGATTATCCTTAGTGTCTTGTGCAATTATTCTCTTGAAGCTGGCCTTAGACGATTTTATGAGTGCCTGTATTTTGTTCCAAATACTGATCAGAGATGCCTTCCCTTTGTGGGATATTGCTCGATCATGTAGTAGCTACCTCCTTCTATTGTTGTCTGTTATGTGGCTGGGTCCACCAGAAAGGACGCCTGTCTTTGGAGGATTGGGTCTTGGTTATATTTGGAATTGCACGATCTGTGCATTCCTGAAGGTGTTCATAGAATGCGTTTATAAAGGATTCAGCAGTGTGGGCTGTATTTTCCACAGGCCCGGGGGCTTTGAAGGATTCCACCTCTGTCTCGGTTTTGAGGTGAATGGAATATGCTTTAGACAACTTTTTCACTGTGGTTTTCTGGGCAGGGGCTGGGGTTGGTATGTGAATATACAGTGAGATTACTCTATGGTCTGATCTTACCAGTGAGGGATACACTTCTGGTCTGGAGCATAGAGTCCCCATGTTGGTGATGATCAGGTGCAGTATGTTTTCTCCTCTTGTGGGAGTGGTAACAAGTTGTTCCATAGCATTTGAGTTTATGAATTCTAGGAACCTTTGGCCTAGGGTGTTGGAGCTACAGTAATGCTCCCAGTCTATGTGTGGGTAGATGAAGTTGCCCAATATAATGTTGTTTGGAGAGACCTTCATATATTCATGTGTTCTTAAGTAGGCCAAGTGGGGTTCCTGGGTTTAGTAGGGTGGTCTGTAGCAGGCTATGAACTGGAAGGCAGTTTTACCCACTGTTAGTTGCACGTGGATAGTCTGTGATGCTTCATGCTGTGGCACCAACCTGGGGGTGTGGGTATCCCTGATAATTATTGATACTCACCCCCTTTCATAGTTAGTTCCATGTTTTGGGGCTGTAAAGCATGGTATGAGGTGTAACCTGGTAGTGCTAGGGTGATCTTGGGAGCCTTGAACCAGGTTTCTGTTACTGCACAGATATCAACATTTTCCATGCTGAGGAGAGTTTGGACTGCATGCATCTTGCGGTTTAGATGTCTGGCAGTGAGTATCATTACTTCTAGTTTCTTATCCCTTGTGATACCTATGTAGGTGGGTTTGTGTTTTGAGCCTTACTACCAGAATGCAAACCATTGACATTGGTAAACCGTATGACCCACAGCATACTGTCAAACCATGTCATACATACATGTGACCCCAGGTGAGACATATGTGTAGTACAACACAAAGTGGTCACCAATATGAACTACAATGTATGACTACTGTGTCACATGGTGCATGTCACCCTTGCCATGTGTGCACTACACATCTACATGCAGAGAATGTAACTCCACCTTGTTCACAAATGTACACCTGTAGCTGTGTGCTGCAAACATCACACATGTACTGTCCAGTCCACAACACATGCAGGCACAGGTACACACAACTGCCATGTGGCACATGTGCAGACATTACACTTTTGGAATTAACACTGGTGTATAAAAAACTACAATGACAATCATAGTGTTAATGCATCAGGCATGCTGGGATATACCCACAATGATATCATTACACTGTACTGTTAACAACATGATAATATTACTACAGTGCTATGTAGTCACCCTGTGCATCAGCACCATGCTATCCTGTTCCTGCATCAATGTTACAGATTGCAGGAGGTGGCACAGTTTCATCATATGCACAGGGTGTGTACTTGGTTTGCCAGAGTCTACCATTGACACATCCAATCGACATGTATGTGTGTGTGTGTTAGTGAGGGGCAACAGTACAACATGGGGCAATGTTGATGCGGTGTGTGTATATGTTAGCCCTAGGTGTTAGCATTATGCATGCGTTTATGCATGCACACAGTTCCACCACAAGGC
The DNA here is from genome assembly GCF_019279795.1 of Protopterus annectens. Lineage (NCBI taxonomy): Eukaryota > Metazoa > Chordata > Ceratodontiformes > Protopteridae > Protopterus > Protopterus annectens. Next base: position 600,161,280 of record NC_056726.1, read on the forward strand.
TGCCATATACGGGTGTTTGTGGACAGCCACAGACTGTACCTGCCAGGTCATACAGATCACTGTCTCTGGCCACGGACATGGTACCTGTGCCTGGCAGGGGTGCTACGGACAGTATCAGATACTAAGCCAGACTGGGTACTGTCATCAGAAGCAGTGGGTTGCTGACTGGACACATGTCCCTGCTGGGACTGTCCAGAGCCATGTGCACATGGTCTTCTAGGATGGTCTGATGACAGCACAGACCCAGCATTGCTGGGGCTGGTACTGGCACTGTGGGAGCGGCTGCGGGTTTGTTGTCATCTGCGATGACTGCCAGCTGCTGATGTTGCTGGCATACATCCACGTCGATGCCTCAACCATCCTGCATTGCCCTGGCTCATGGACATGAAGTTGTGGAACAGATCTAATGTGCTCCCCCAACGTCTATCAATGACCTCGCCGACAGTATGGATGGCAGCCGCAACATCATGCATAGTGTCATTCATAGCAGTGCGATGTGCTCTAAACTCCCTCAGACCCTGTCTGGTGTACCGTTCCATACATGCCTGTGCCTGCATTACAGCCCGGAACATAGCTGAGGTTGAAAGACCTCTGTGGGCACGTCTGACAGGGGCAGTATGACCAGGGATGCTCCCACGAGAACCCCTGGACATCTGCCTGTGTGGTACCATGTCAGGACTCTGGCCATGGCTGCTGTGAGGGGATGCATGTGCCACTGATACCACATTACCCTGGTCAATGCCCACTGTATGCTGTCCCTCAGCTAAGGACATTGGTGACAATGGATGTATTGGCAGGATGACTGTGCGCATTGATGGGGTTGACTGCTGTGTACTGTTGATTGGCTGACCAACAACAGACCATGTCACACCTCCCTGTGCCATTACACATGTATCATCATTATCACTATCACCAGCAGTGGCTTCAGGTTCCCTGCTGCACGCCAACAGAGCAACACCAGAACCTGTGAGAGGAAGACAGGAAACACGGTTTACAATGTGTACACAATGTTACCACACATGCACACGGGCACACATGCACACATGCACATGGGCACACATGCACACATGCACAAAGGCACACATGCACACATGCACACATGCACATGGGCACACGGGCACACATGCACACGGGCACACGGGCACATGGGCACACATGCACACATGCACACGGGCACACGGGCACACATGCACACTCCTCAGTACAGCAGATACAAACACACACACACCTGCAATCCAGCACATACACAATACTGTTTGAGGGTATTATTGGTATTAATATTATTATTACTATTAATAGTATTGTTATTACACACTCACCAGCATGGACTGGCTGCATTGCTGTTACTCCAGAGGGACCTGCACAAATAAGAGAGTTATTGTCAGTGGCTACAACTGTGCCATTGATACTGTGAGTATGCTACAGTACAGTAGTACAACAGTTGGCTTTCACAGGTGTAGTGATGATATTCAGAATATCAATCTTGCACAAGAATAGGTAGGATAACAGCTACACACACAGTACACATCTCACACATGCATAAACTACCAGTGCAGAGAACAGTCAACTACAGATATGGCATGTTACCTGCACACTCCATGTCCACATGCCAGGTGGCTCCGGTCTCCATCATGACACATGTCTGTGGATGTTGTTGTTGTTGGCCTGGAGCCACAACACTTAGGAGTAACTCCTCCATTCTGGTGAGTGGGGGGTGGATAGGTACCCCACCACCTGTGGCAAGCTGTTGTCTGTGGATATCAGACGCACGCTGATGGACATTTCTAATTAAATCACTGCAGTGATGGCGTACCTGCTCATATGTCCGGTTATGCATGCCTATGTCATTTACCCGACGGACAAGGTCTTGCCACAGTGCAGCCCTCTGCTGCTGGTTCTGGCTGGTCCTGGAAAACAATGTATTGAAATCCCGCACCAGGCTCTGGTGTATCTCCTCATCCTCTGCAGCTGAATAACATGGGTTGCGGTGATGCACCATCGCCCTGGAAGGAAAAGATAAATATGTGAGCAAGTCATATGGCACACATAATAATCTACTGTACTGATATCACTGCACTGCCATATATAGCATCTGTCTGTCTATCAGGGGATACACATGTACATTACCACATATCAGTGCTCAGCCTACAACTGTGTGACAGTGCCTGCCACACTCCATATAACAAACTAGTATACACCAGCACTCAGCACACTGTTTGAGGTACACTGCACAACCTCACACTGGGGGTATGTATCAAGCTACTGGATGGAGAATATTGTCATCCCATACAATGCATGCAATGCACATCTACAGTTTCACTAGTAATCCACCCTAGTCTTTGCTGCCATACCCCTACCTACACCGCAGTCGTACACAGGGAACTACTGCACAACATATTGCAATCTAGTATGTTAGTATCCCAATAACTGACACATCTTTCTCTGGCCTCACACCAAGGACATGGACTACCATGACAGACACGAAGTCACACTGAGCAGTCACATCATTACAGACCTTGCACACAGTCAGTGTCACACTCATTCCTCCTCACATAGTTGGTATTGCACTGAGTACATGTGTGTGTTCATTGTGTCCTAGGTAAGTACTATGCTATTGGCCCTGGGCCTATGGCAGCATAGCCTTATGCTACCCTGTCCCTTGGGACACATGTAATGTGATTGTACTTGCTCCTGTCAAACAGTTACACAGAGGTGACTCACACAGCATATTACCTATCTCCATAACATTCATCAGGGGTATGTCTAACATCTACTAATGAGGAGCCTTGTTTGTTAATGCTGGGTGTTTTAGTCCATGGTTTGGCATATTTGCGGATATCAAAGGGGAGGCTATTGTACACTTGTTTCCCATGTTCGCTTCTGACACCTCCAGTAGTAGGCAGGCAACCACCTATGTGGTAGTTAGTGGTTAAAGTATTTTGGAATGGGGTATGGTACTCCTGTATCCACACTGGTGTTCAGTCCATGCCTTGATCACCAGGCAGCTGTTGCAATTCATCTGCCCGCATGTCCCTCTCTCATTCTCTCTCTCTCTCTCTCTATATATATATATATATATATATATATATATATATATATAGATAGATTCATATACATACATATCTATAGACATTCATATCTATCTGTATATGTGTATGTATCTATATATATCTATATATGTATATGTCTATTACATCTATATGTATATACATATTCTATCTATCTATATATGTCTATCTATCTATACATACCTCTCTCTCTCTCTCTCTCTATATATATATATATATATATATATATATATATATATATATATATATATATACACATACATACACATACACACACACACACACACACACACACACACACACACACACACATACTTATAAACATCCATTGCTGTACAACTACATGCACATCTTGGCACATAGAATGCCCACCTTTCATGGTGGGGATGTCACTTCTGTAACAGTTGTGAGACATACCATTCTGTAATGATATTGCACAGTGTTGTGCAGAATGCATTATGCTGTCCTCAGGCCGTATAGCTGTAGCAGGCCTCACTGGCTCAGTCCCACAGAAGTTCACCACCACATGTCATATACCTGCACTGCATGCTGTTTTCAATGCCACACACTATAACCTACATTGATATGTGCACATAGCAACCTTCAACTACATATGTATGTCCAGCCTTCGCTAACGGTTGCAGTATGTCCCTTGCCCTATGCACATCTTCATATACATATAGAGGGTTCACAGTATATAGATTATTAGATTATGTAGTTTACATGACCTTTGTCTCTAACAGCTTTTTAAGTTTGGCTGACTGGCTGGATGCCTGGCTGCCTGGTTGGCTGGCTGGCGGGCTGCCTGGATGGCTGGATGGCTTGCTTGCTGGCTTGCTTGCTTGCTGGCTGGCTTGCTTGCTTGCTGGCTTGCTTGCTTGCTGCCTTGCTTTTTATTTTTTTTTTGTGTCTCTGTCTGTCTGTCTGTCTATCTCTCTCTCTCTCTCTCTCCCTCCAGTCACTGCAATGAAAGTATTGCATGTGTGGACTGGCAGTACAGGCTGCTTTTGTAGGTATCTGCACATGTGCATGTGATGGCCTCTGCACCAATTGGTGGCCAGCATTTACTAATTGCATGCAGCCTGCTGTGTGGTAATTGCAGTTCTCACTGTGATTTCAGGACACTGCTATAAAATGTTAGGTTAGGTAGGCGTAGGCCTTTCAGTTTTGCAAGGTGGGGACCATGCTGGTTTGCTGTGGACACTGTTGTGTCAGTCTGAAGGTTGGTATGTCTCTCATATCTAATGTTGTGTTGTAGCCACTGAATTGCATGTTGTACTGAAACCTGACTGTTGCTTCTTCCAGTTCATTTTTCTCAGTGTGTATGTTAACTCACACCTGCTAATGCTAACACTGTTTACATGGGAGTATGTACTTTCCTGTGGGACTTGCGGATTAACTAATATACAACTGTAGCTCTTGCAATATGTTGCTATGGCTTCCCTATTTTCCCTTTACATTCACTCCTTGAAGGCCTGATATTTCTCTTTACTGGAATGTGTTGCTATGGCTTTCCTATTTTCCATTTACATTCCCTCCTTGTAATGCATGTTATATTTCTTTCAGCAGTAAATTCAAATATGTTTGCTGTGGTTTGGTGGCACTGCATGCAGTCTGGTGAGGCCAAGGTCTGGGGTTTGACACTTACAATGGTATCTTATTTTGCTGCTGAGCAGTAGTAGGGCCTTGTATTTTGTACTAATAGTTATGAATATCAGGCACATGCAGTGCTTGTAAACTGCTATACTGTCCTTAGTTTGTTAGATGGCTACATCCTTTGATATTTCTGCGTTGTACTCCTACATGAGGGTGTGCTTGTGGAAGTAATTCTACAGCTATTTGCAGAGTGTGTAACAGCAGACAGGCTGATAAGCCGGTGTGTTTCTGACACTTGCAGGCCTCAGGTATTTTCAGGTATATATTTGAGCAGCCTCAGGGAAAGGTACATATCAGTGGGATACACCCGTGATATATTTCAGATATTCTGCAGTTGTGACTGTGGGGACTGTATGTGTTTTGAGCATATGTATTACTACACCATTTCTGACATGCAAGTAGTGTCTACTTTAACTTATTGATGGTGAACATTACGTGGGATTCCCCACCTTTCTGCCTACTGTTAGTACATTTCACAGGGAGTCAGTGGGGCACAGGTAACATTTTTTGACAAATCAAGGACATCCCTGTAAATCAGTCACAGTTGGGATGTCTGGCCTCATACTTATTCAAATATGGTGTTGTTTATCCTGCTCTGATACCATGTGTTGTTTGTAAGGTGCTACTGTAACATTATTACCTACTAGCATGGCTGTTTCTCTTATCACACTCATGTAATGCAATTCCACAAGAATTGCCACTAAACATACAGGGAACAAGCTTTGTGTAATGGCCTTCCTATATTCCCTTTACATTCACTCCTTGTATTTCATGATATATTTCTTTCAGCACCATGTTCTTGTATATCTGATGTGGCTCAGTGGTAATTCATGCAGAATAGTGTTTCCAAGGTCCGGGGTTCGAGACTGACAGGGGTATTTTATTTTGCTGATGAGCAGACTACAGGCCATGTCATACAGATTGACTAAGGCACTTTTAAGCAGTTGTAAGCGGGTTTGCGCTGGTTTGCGCAATGCTCACGCATGCACACAGTTGCTTAGCTACGCGCACACAAGCGCACACCCGCTGACTACTGCTTAAAAGTGCTTACTCTTGCTAACACCCACGCTAATTTCTTTTAAAGAAAAGAAAATGGGGAGATAGGAAAGTGGTGAAAAAGGGGGCACAAAGAGGGTAGGACAGTAGAAAAACAAGCTCGGGATTTGTAGGAAGGATGTAGGGAAGGCCCATAGCTGCCCATTTCTTTATCAGCAACAGCTGTGCATATGTGTGTAATTTGGTGTGAAATTTGAAACCTTCCACCCCTGAGAGAGGGGTGTGGACAACAAAATATGTTGTACAGTCAATTTTAATTATCAGTTGACATGTCCAGCAGACATGTCTGCAAAATGGGCAGTTATGTATGGGGCATAATTCTTTTGTGGGAACAGAGTGCCCTTTTTTTATTTTTTTTTCAGGTGAGAGTGGAATGTGAAGTACAGGAAGTAGGTATATTTGGGGAGGTAGGTTGGGGAGGTTAACAGACAAGACAAACAAGATGCATACAGGGGCGGAGTATGACACATGTGGGGGGGAACACAAATGACGGGGACGGATGTTTGGATATCGCGAGCCCATGAGCCCACAGATGGCAACAGTGGAACTGAGATCCCCACCCATGGGCAGTTACCACTGCGCCTTCAATGCCCAGGACGGGGCTGTGCTGGGTTCTGTATAGGATGGGCAGGCACACCCATGAGTTGCGCCACACTCGCCTCAAGCTGGCATAGGGGATCAAGCACAGAACGCCTGATCTCGCTACGCACCACAGACCGGACACTATGGAGGGTGAGTGGACATTCTCCTCTGGCCATGCTTGCAGAGGGGGGATGAGCCCTATCCCCTGCAGCTCTTCCACCCAAAGGTGGCACAGGGCCACCAGAGGAAGTTCCGGCCTGGGCACTGGTGCCAGGTGCACTCGCCAGCTGAGGTGGGAGAGGTGGGTCCGCTGGAACCCGCCTTCCCTGTTGTCCTATGTTTAGCAGTATTTTATGACATTTTGGGTTAGTAACAAACAACACCATTCAAAATTAGTTGTAACAGCATGCATCAGTATTCCCATTAACCAAACACCCATGAATTCCGAACATTGAACAGCAAGCATAACACATGCATATTTAGAACAACAGTACACATTCCAACAGCATGCAGGGTTGATTGGTGGCAACAGACCATCAGGTTTGGATATGTGAACAGGGCACATGCATCAACGTACATGCAGATATGTATGAACCAACAGGACAAATGTCCATGGGAATTAATTGTGTATACACATACCCAGTTTGGTGTGGAATGGCATCATTTGTGAAAATAGGGTAGGGTGGCGAAATATTACATTAACAACTTAAACTACATATACATATGCTGTACATTCCTAGTATATATCCCCTACATGTATTAGTACAGTTTCCTATATGTAACCTTAGGAATGTTGGTGATGGGAATGTTACTGCTACATTAATATACATTCCATTTTTATTCATACATGTTCATATCTGGCTGTGTTCAGGTACAGCATCCTGCTACATTTGATTTATATGGCTCTAGACAACTGTGGATGTTCAGTATTTCATACAACCATACTATCTCCATATTGCAAGGGTACAGCAACATATCCAAATTGTGGGACAGACACATTCCAGGTTCAGTACTTTATTACACACATTTCACTCTTTGGTTGTGGCTGTCTCATTCATTTCATTATGTACTGACTGCAGTATAACTTTATTCCAGACTTATTACAGCTTCCTTGGTAGATTCATACCCTCTTTCTCACACTCTCACTTGTTTTATTTTTACATTTCAGGATGGTACTTAATTCTAGGCATTATTAACATTTCTTACTGGGTTACAACAATCCTTTCCAACTGACTCACTTATTTCATATAGCAGATTTTAAAAGGGATGTATTTGACACATGTCTATCCTTTGTTGATTGATTACCACTCATTTTCAGGCTGAAGCAGTTATCTGATATTACAATACAGGTGAAGACTCTCTATTTGAGACTCATTTAATGTTTATTTCTGGATTACAGGCTGCATCACTTATCTAATCTTACAGTACTAGCAGAATCTTTCTTCTAGGCTTATTTGAACTTTATTAATATGTAACAACACTGAACTCTTTTACAAGCTGTCTCACTTATATTCTATAACAATTCCAGCAAAATAATTACTAACCTGCCTGGTGGCACAACCTCACCAACCTATCAGCATAGGCTCGCTGATTCATGGAACGGACACCTGCAGCTGTAATATAAATGATGTAATATTGGAACATACATCTCCATACTATAGGCTAGGATAATTTCTTACATACTTAATTACATGGATACTTACTCAGTAGTGGGGCGTTGGGCATTTGCCGGGCCTCCTGGATCCAATGGTTCAGTTGGTGCTGCTTACATCTCTTCAGGTCTGCATGGTGGTGACGGACCTGTTCACCAGTCCTTGGTATGCCTCTGGCACTGGAGAGATCATGTGCCAACCGGTTCCACGCCTCTGCCTTGTATGCACCCCAGTGAACCTGGCCCTGAATGTGTTGTGCCTCATGATCATGGGCTAAGAGCCAAACCATATATTTTGACTCCTCAACACCCCACCTCTGTGCTCTAAAGTGACTTCCCTCTCCTGCACCTGCCATCCTGACTGCAAATAGGTACCACAATCAGTTATGCTGTGTATTCCCGCCTATGGGGCTTATATATGCCCGTTTTCCCGCACTTATCTGTGATTGGCCATTTTGGATATTTATCAGCTTAAAAAAACCTTTGTCATGCCTCTATTTCCATTCATTCCTATATATATATGCTAATACTGCATTTCTCAGTACAACTGTCATGGCTTAGTGGTTCAGTACTTTGACTATGGTGCACAGTATCCTGGGTTTGAGCCTCGGCATTGTTTTTTTTATTTTACTACTGTCTAGACAGGCTAGGAGGTGTGCCTGTGTAAAGGCGGCTTTGATACAGCTTGCTCAACGTTGCCCACTGGAAAGCTGGTTGGCGCAGTGCGCAGCTCCGCGCAAACGGCTTACGCTGGGTAATGCGTTACTTGGCTATGAGCACTCATATTACGCTGTGTGAAGCATTGCTCAACTACGGGCACTCATTTTAAGCATGTTAAAGCACTGCTCAAATCCGGGCACTCATATTACACCTGTTAAACCGCTGCTCACCTGAGGGCAGTCATATTAAGCTTGTTACAGCGCTGCTCAACTATGGGCACTCATATTAGGCTTCTTGAAGCCTTGCTCAGCTATGGGCACATAATCTCTTTTTTATATTTTATTGTGTCGGATTTCTTCAAAAATACATGGCGCATTTCATTACATTTTACTTAAATTATAGTTTTTATATATATATATATATATATATATATATATATATATATATATATGTCAGGGGATTGTTTCATGCTTATTTAACTAAAAATAGAGAATGATGTTGTGGGGGCTCGAACCATGACTACCTCCTCTTTCACCAACGTCTCTACTGCTACGCTATTGCTACTTGGCTTAATTTTCATATTTAGATCTTACATGCTTTTCACTGTCTGCTAACTGTGGCTGAGCGGAGGGAATACCCGCGCAAACGAGCGCAACTACGGGCAAACATTTTGGAAATTAAAAACAAAAATTAAACTGTTATTTTTCCGTTTTACATTACAGTTGGGTTTATAGTCTGTGGGGGCATGTGTGGTGTTGTGTTCCTTGACATTTCTGCAGATTCGCTCATGGAAGTTTACTTTCAGGACTCTGACTCTTCTGGGGGCGTGTCCCTTTGCAGAACTCGGCATTCGGACATGCCCCCTACTTTCCTACACGGACCGTGTTAGCCTAGGGTATGATTCAGCATGCCCTCATGAATATGCATGGCATGCTGACGTCATACCGTTAGACTGCAGCCTCCGTATAAGACATATTAACTCTTACACGGAGGTTTCGTGAATCCTGCTCAATGTCTCAAATAAAAAGTTTTTGACATTTTGTTATAAACCGTTTTAGAATGCATAAAACCAAGTAGCTCATAGCTGGTAGTATAACCCAGGTATCACATCCATCAATGAAGTAATACATTGAAATTCTGCAACTTCATTATTAATTAAACAAAAATGTATTTGGATAAAAATATTGATTTTCATGACAATCTTAAATCTTTACCAACATTGAAATATATTGCAAGCAGATTAGCTGCCTCCCTGCACACTTCACTGATTTTACTAAAGAATGAAGGTATGTTAACCCTTAAGTGAGAAGTTTGTAAAATTACTATATACAGTTCAAAACCTGATGTTTGCTACACATTTTAAAGATGAATTTATGAAAGCAACAAATCTAAAATGGAAAGATGTAAGACAGAAGCAAATCTTGGATAGATAATTAATAATGATTTAACTTAATGGCAGTTTTCTCTCCCCAACTCAAAGAGTCATTTATACACCACACAAAACAACAATATGTACACTTCATATTAAATAATCTATTGGCTTACCTAATACCATGGTTAAGAAATTATATACTATAAGCAGTTTTCAGCTCTAAAGAACCTTTAAGATAAAAAAACACCAAATCTCTGTATATTTCCATTATGAATGCATTTTGAAAAATACTAAAGAACTCCATTTTATTGCTTAAATTCTATACACATAATGTACCATTATTTTAACAACACATAGCATGAAATATGTCCTTTTAGTCTTGCATAAACATTGTATGGATATGTGCCGTTTTATTTGCCAGACAGACCTATTTCTGTTTTATACCACTCCCATTTATACTGTGCTATCACCATTAATATTTGCTGAGCTCCCACACACATGCATACTAAAATTTATGCACATAAGTAAGACATTTCAACACTTTAGAGAAAGCTAAGTAAAGTAATATAGCAAAAAATAATTTAATCACAGACATTTTCTACTTTTTCTACTTGACCAACAAGGACCTTTTTTTTTACTTTGATTTCTATATTGCACCTCTTTGGATTCCATTTTGTTTTATTTTATTTATTTTTATTTTATATTTGTTAACTGGGATAGTCTGACTGGACACAAGTCCATTTTCAGCGGAAGCCCAGGGAGAAAAGCTCCAGATTACAAATAAACATAGGAGCTAGTATGTAATACAGAAAATATATTGCATTGCATAGCACTCATAGCACATAGTTACATAGTAAAGAAAACCTCATATAACAAAGTTAAAAAGCCATTTCAACATATAGAGAGTAAAAGGCAGTGCATTGCACTAATAGATCAAAATAACATAGTAAGGAATAAATGCAGTAATGAATTTAAAAAGACATTCAGATTAATATAATTTGGTAGGGACGAAAATGACAGATAGCAATAGCCTATAGTAGCATATAGTGTACAGTACAAAAGGGTAAGAATGTAGGAATTACAGATACTAGTTTGTTCCTTAGCTGTTCACCCTGTGGAGTCATAGAAGCAAGACCAGTGGTCCATATAATGTGTTTTCAAGTATTTTTTAAATTGCATGGCAGAGCTGTTAGAAGTCAGGTAACTAGGTAAAGTATTCCAACTGGGTCTATATTAGGTTATTGAAAAGCTGTTATATCGAACAGCTTTTCATTGACCCATAAAAGTCAAACTGTTATAATAGCAAACACCCAAATGACTGAATTCTTTCCTTGCGAAAGGAACCGCTTGGCCATCCTTCTGAGTTTGCTCTTTCCCCCACTGTAGTGCAATCTCGGAGTTGGTATATTTAGTAAGGGGGGTGTGGGGGGTGAAGCCCCCCACTTTGTCATGTTTAAAGTAGTGTGTAGATCGTGGTAGGGCTAGCGATTTCTTTCCCAGGGAAAGAATTCGCTCATTTTGGTTTTTGCTATTATAAGAGTTCGACTTTTACAGGTCGATGAAAAGACATTCGATATAATGGCTTTTCGATAATATAATATAGACCCTTCCAAGCTCTAGAAATGGAACAGCTAAAGTGGGATTTCCATAGGTTCATAGGTTGGTACTAGGCTATCGGCCCTAGGGTCTATGCAAGCCTAGCCATAACAATTCCCTGGATATTTCTTCCCACAATATTTACTTCTCTGGGCCCCTGTCTAGCAGGGCAACTGACATGATCCCTGGGGGTGAATTTCCTATCTCCCATCCAATCATCAAGGTTCCTTTTGAAGAGGGCCAATAAGGCGCTCTGCTTGACATGTATGGGCAGTCTATTCCAGAGTATGGGGAGTCTCTGGGTCAGGAACCTATCCCTCCAGCATGTTTTGTTCATTGTGATGACAAGGTTTAGATCCCTGGAGCGTGTGACTCTGAAGGATTGGGATTTCTTTAAGTGGAGTATGTCCAACAGCTCAGGGTTTGACATGGCCTTGTATGTTAAGCAGAGATCGCCTCTGAGTAGACGATATGCCACAGAGTATAGCTGGAATTTTTTTAGATGGTCAGCACATGGCATCTGCTTTAGGCCTGTGATTTTTTTAGTGAAGTATTTCTGTGGCCTTTCCAGCTGTTGCAGATGTCTTGTGAGGTAGATATGGGGCATTATACTCTGTAATGGGTCTAATGAGGGATGAGTACAGTGGGACAATGACCTCCTTTTTTCTGGATGAAAAGCCCTTAGTGATGAGGTGTGCCACATAGAAGGATTTACTGACTGTTGTGGTGATGTGGTTATTGAAAGAGAGACCACTGTCCACCTGTGTCCCTAAGTCTCTCATCACACTTTCGATGTTTAGCGTCCTGCCACCTATGTGGTAATTCATGGGTACATGTTTTTTTTCCAAAGGGGATAACTATACATTTCTTGGCATTAAGCTTGAGCCCATGGCTCTGGCACCAGGCATCTGTTTCTGGAAGGCCTTTTTGTAGAATATCCACATCATTTGGGGATTCAATAATGGCTCCCAGTTTGCAGTCATCTACAAACTTTGTTAGCCAGAGTCCCTTAGTGTTGGCCTGTACTTCAGAGAAGTAGATGTCAAACAAGAGTGGTCCCAGGACTGAACCCTGAGGTACTCCACTTGTCATTATTAGATTTACTGACATTTAGGAGGTTCTGATTATTAGATCTTATGGTTCTAGTAGTAGTATAGGGTTGGATTAGATCCTGTAGTGCTGGGATTTTATCAGGGTAGTAGTATAACTTATGTACAAGTGACAGTTGATTGAATTTAAGAAGTTGAGGCAGCTCTGACCAGTTTAGTTGTTTGAGTGGTACACAGTGATGAGTCTTATGTGGGGGCCCTGAGGCAAACCTGGCACTCTTGTTATAGCAAGATTGTAGTTTGTTTAGGTCAGCCTTCCGTAGATTAGTTAAAATAGGGGAAGCATAGAGGAGAGTAGATAAGAAGTGTGTTCTAGCAATTGTGGTTTTAGTATGTTTAGTGAGGAATTGTTTGTTACAATAGAGGAGGCCTAGTTTTTTGTGGACTTTCTTGATAGTTTGGGATATATGGATGCCAAATCTCAAGTTATTATCTATTTCTACCCCTAATAGTTTTGTGTGGGTGGTTGGGGTGATCTTGATTTTGTTGTTGGACATTAAGATAAATTTGTCACTTGAGGAGGGAGATCTACATAGGCTGAAAAGAAGAATGTTTTGTTTTATTTGGATTGAGAATTAGGTGAGAGTTCGTGAATCAGGTTTCAGCGACTGTAAAACAGTTTTGGGTTAGGGAGTGAAGGTCATCTAGTGTGGGGGCAGTGCATATAAGGGTGATAGCATCTGCGTATTGCACTACAGAGGAGGAGGAGAGCTAGTTGGTGAATAATGAGAAGAGTAATGGGCCAAGGACAGATCCCTGAGAGACTCCTAAGGAATCTGGTAAATAGGCAATAACTAGATATTTTGTTTCCAGTATGAATTTTCCAGATATTACCAACTCAGGAGTTTAACACCACCCTCTCATATTGTTGTGTTTTTCTAATTTGATCTCCTATTTTTATTCCCTGTGTTTACAAATTTATGCCACAATACACTTGATTTTTTAATGTTTCCCTACCTGACTTAGATCTGCCTAACTTCATACATTGATGTTTTTCTCCTTCTGCACTTGTTCATGTTGTACTTATCTCACAGCTGTGAACTATTTTGTGTATTAGTAGTTGTTGTAAGTCATTCGCTCACAGGGTACTGGATCCAGTCTAATAGCCCTGACTCTGACATGTCTTCAGTCTACATCAGATACAAAAGTGGGTTTGTGTCCCTCAGACCTGTGGCCCACTCTTACCCCACTGGATTAGGCAAATGGGGCAAACATATATCCTGTATCTCACCTGCTGGCTCCTGCAGTCATCAGCTAACTTTGTCCCTTCATCTGAGTCATACTCAGGGTTTTATCCCTTCAGCTGAGTCATACTCAGGGTTTTATCCCTAAGTGTCATGGTCATGGTAGTGATGACTCACAAAATTAATACAAGTCAGGTATTGAGTCCTTTGGGCAGTCTTAAGGATGGCATGAAACTTGCTGTCAGAATACAGATAACTCTGGCTGACAGCATTCAGATAACTTTGGAGACGCATTCTCAAATTATAATTGTATGTTGATTAGACAATGGAAAAAATTAAGCCTTATACTAACATATGTAACATACCTCTGTCTAATTCTGGTACTTAATGTCTTAATATATTTATTAAAAAATAAAAAATAAAAAACAGAGCCGGTGGACTACTATTAGCAGACAACTAATTTAGTGAAGCTCTTTTCGTCTATTGCACTGAACTGACTTCATCAGATAAAATAAAAAACAAAGTTCAATCTTTTATAAAATCTAAAAAAGTCACATGTGGTAAAATAACCAATTGTACTGGTAGGAGAAAAACTAATTACTAAGCAAGCAGTTATTCATTCCAGAAGTAATAAAAATAAATTCAAGGTTAACATCACAACTGTTACACTGAACTAAAATTCAAGAATCTTATCCTGAAAACATTTTAGTTTTAATAAAGAAGTGTAATTCAGAATACATAGTTTACTTAGCCAAGTGTCAAACATGTGCAGTGTTTACATAGGAAAGACGGAGCACAGACTCCGTGACCGCATATATGAACATCTGTATGTTATCAACAATCAAAAGTTAGACAATGCTTTAGCCAAACACATTTCACTATTCCCTGGAAATACCTTTAAGTTTACTGTAATTGACCAGATATTTGTAGACAGCAGAGGAAGGCCATCATCTTTAAAGTTAGAAGAACTAGAATTATAGTGGCAACTGTTATTGAATGCCCATAGTTACCCTGACATCAATGTCATGTGTGCCATCACTTGTTTATTAAAACTAAAATGTTTATGCAGGTGGTATGAACAGATAAAAATATTAAAGAATGCAGTGTATATATGTTTGTGTGTTATATTTAGAACATTCACTAACTTTTCAGGATAAGATTCTTGAATTTTAGTTCAGTGTAACAGTTGTGATGTTAACCTTGAATTTACAACAACAACAACTTCTGAAATGAATAACTGGTTGCTTAGTAATTAGTAATTAGTGTTTCTCCTACCAGTACGATTGGTTGTTTTACCACATGTGACTTTTTTAGATTTTATAAAAGATTGAACTTTGTTTTTTATTTTATTTGATGAAGTCTGTTCAGTGCAACAGACGAAAAGTGCTTCATTAAATTAGTTGTTTCTGCTCATAGTAGTCCACTTGCTCTGTTTTTTATTTTTTAGTTTGTTTGTAACTTTTTGGTCCTTAATACATTTATTACATAGGATAATTTATAGTCCTGCCAAAATATTGATCTAGTGTTGATCTAGATTTGCGGAAGTATTACTGGTCATAATTTCTTTTGGGGTCTATATTAGAACACCGAACTTTCAAAATTTCGAGTGTTGTAATATCGACCCATTTTCAGCGAACGCTGAAAATATCAAAGAAACAGAAAAACAAATTTTTTCCTAGGGAAAGAATTCAGTTGTCCGTTTCTGTTGCTTCGGTATTTTCAGTGCTGTGGTGGAAAGTTATGGGTCGGGTTCAGGTAAGTGTGTGATTGTGTGGACATGAGGGTTAGGGCGGGGTAGGTGAGTTAGGGTTAGGGCATGGGTGAGGTGACTGTGCGATAGTGACGGACCTTAGGGTTAGGGTTTGGGTTAAGGCAAGTGGATAGTTAGTGGTGTATGTATAGTTTAGTGTAGGGTTAGGTGTAAGAGTTTAGGTGTATGTGTGTGGATTGCTGTTTGTTTGGTGTGCTTGTGTTGTGTGCATGTGTTTTGGAACAGCAAATTTTTTCCCTAGGAAAAAATTTGCTGTTCTGTATGTTCGATGTTTTTAATTTTCGATTAATAGGGTACGATATTAGAACACTTGAAATTTTGAAAGTTTGGTGTTCTAATATAGACCCTTTCTTCTGCTGTTAATTGCAAACAAGTCCCCAGCACACCTGAACTTCTCTATTTAGGAGTTGATGTCCCGCTGTCATCTGCAGAAAATGATCTGTTCTGTTCTGGGAGAGAGACATGACTTCTGGTATGGAAGTGCTGGCCTTCATCACAGTACTTCATACTCAGCAATAACCTACTCCAGCATACACCAGACATCACAGTCACCTGAGAACAAGAGAACATGTTAACTGCAAATATCAAATGGGTAGTTTTCACATCCACAGACTAGGCACTCTCCACACTTTAGTTGTGCATCAGTATCCTCTACATGAAAGCAATAAACAAGAGAGGGAGTGTGTCACAGTAGAGTGGAGTATCCATTTTGAATATATTTGACTTATCACCAAGAATATGTGCATAATTTTGTCTGTGAATTGTAGAATATGAATGGTCAAAGCATGTGTTCAAGGAGACTGAGTATGTGAAAACCTGTATGCATTAAGATAAACTCTGTACTACGAACTCTGAGTAAACTGTGAATAGTGGAAAAGTACTGAAAAACAAGAAGCCTGTTTGAAAGCAGGAAATGTGCCTTATATGGAAGTATATCCGATTTTCTTTTTCTGCCTAGAGACGTAGTAATGTGAACTGCTTTAAGCCTACGGGTAAACCACTGATTGGTTAATTGTCTTTTGTACTATTTTGATTGGTCTAGTTTATATTTTTGTACTGTCAGCAATATCACCAGTATATAAGCTTATGCATTCCTTTGTTCGGAGAGTCTCCCTGGTACTTTCCATGAGGCTCCCACATGTGTGTAATAAATACCACTGAAAGAGAGGAAGAAGTGTCTTGTCTTCACTAAAGGTAAAATGTTAAATACAACAATTGGTGCCGTTTACTCAGATCTGAATTGACAACGGCTGCGGTAGTTGGGGATTGAATGAAGTACTGCTAGTAAAAGGGCCCATGACAGAATTTTCTGTTCTGGCAGTGTTTCTTTCATTTCCTGTACTTGCCTGCTTTAAAAATTTGGTATTGATAATCTTATAGAAATTTAATAATTCCTCTCATTCAGTTGTTTTGAGGTAAGTGGCATGCATTTTTTTTCTTCTCTTTCTTTCTCTCTGCTATTGACTGTGCAGTATGAGAGTGGGTTAAAATGACATACTGGTGACATAAGAGTGAAAGGAGATACGAGAGTGGGGAAAACAACGTTTATAAAATGTCACAGCTCCATCTGTAAAAATACAGAATAGCTTATCGTGTGGAAATGGGAGCGAGTGTGGGAACCATAAAAGAGCCAGAAAGAGGTACACCAGCTGGGTATATGTATTTTTGTGTGCCCTGGGACAGTTGTATGTTTATAGGTCAGTGGGTCACCCTCACTGAGGGTGATGGTAAACTCGCCTTTCCAGAAAATGGTAGTTTTAATAAAAATATTTTGCTTAATCTCCAAGGGAAATTAAAGAGAAAGGGCGACGAATACCAGGGTTGTGCTGGGCAGCATTTAATGATTGGATGACAGAGGTGAAAGAAAGAGAAAAGGATTCGGTTATTAGTAGCTTAAAAGATAATCAGCAGAAATTAAAAGAGCAACTGAGAGAATTACAACAAACTGCTAGTTGTTTAGATATAGTAAATGGTAAATGCTTGAAGGACCCACCCTTTAAGGGGCTTTATCCTGTGAAGGAATTAGTTAAATTACAGATAACTGAATCATCGGAAGATGATAATGCTTGGCTCCCCCCACCAACTGCACCACCGATTGCACCCCCGCCATATCAGCCCCCCCCTCAATCAACAAGGAGCGGAAGCACAGCAGCCAGATTCCACCACTAAAGATTCCACCCCTAGAAAAAGAGAACAAGCTGCAGACAGTCACTCTAGTGAATCTGATTCAGACACAAGCGATAGAAAAAAGGGACCAAAATCTTGTAGTAAGATTCATAAAGAAGCAGAAATTGTAATGTATTTTAAAGCTAAACCCTATTATAAAGGTAAAGGGAAGTGACATTTGCACCGATGAAGGCATTTTGGCCAGTTCCCCACTATACTTGACAGTGGGGATGGGTATTTTGGACCAGATAAATTTAATCCAGATTCAGGATCGGAGTCGTCAGATGACAATAGACTGTTACCTTTAAGGGAGGTACCTAACCCAGCCCATGCTAGAAGTGCACAAGAACCACTGACCATTGTAGTACCTAGGGCGTGGTCGGCGGTTGATTTTCAAGCCATTACCAAATCGTTACCACCTATTCGTACTAATCCAGCTAAGTTTCAGCTTGTGCTGGCGGGACATATTTGTTTACAAAACCCTATGATAGAAGAAGTTAGGGCAGTTCTTCACTATGCCATACCAGCTGATCTTATGAAACAGATTTGGGACCATGACAATGTCCCTACTCTGATTCCAAAGCATGATGCACAAGGAGATAATGGGTTCAAAGTGGTCAGACAGCGTATGATAGATGCTATCGCAGTAATAGTTCCACTCACACCCAACTGGTCCAAAATCAAGTCAGTTCTTCAAAAAGAAGATGAACCTGTGGACGAGTATGTAAATCGTTTCACTGAAGCCTTTAAGGCTTATTCTGGTTACCCAGAACCCACCAAGGGGCCGGCACAGAACGGATTGTCAGCTGCTTTCATAGATGAGTTACACCCACAAGTACGGGATAAGCTAAAGGAAGTATGTTTAAACTAGCCTAGTCTTGGATTGCATGAATTAGTTACACAAGTGCAATACCTCTTCGACCACTTAGCACAGGAGAAAAAGGATTTACAGGAGAAATTGGTTAAAGTGCAGATTCAGATGTGTACTGCCTTTGGGCAGCATGGACAGGGAGGATGAGGATGGGGAAGAGGGAGAGGTGGACGCCAAGGGGCTGGAAACCAAAATAGACAAACTGGCAGGAAAATCGATCAGCCACACCCCAAAGCTATAATGATCAGACGGAGTGTTTCAATTGTGGCCAAGTAGGCCATTGGAGAAATAAATGTCCATATCTGGCTGAGCAACCTGCCCCACCCACTGATAGATCACCTTAGTGGAATTCTAATTGGATGCCATCCAATCAGCAGTCATCACAATGAAGGTTTCCTGAATGAAGACAACAGCAGTTGTGCCCTTTCATACCTGTGGATCAAGATGGACCACATGTTATGTTACTTGTCAAAAATAAACCGTACCGCTTCTTGATTGATACTGGAGCATACAAATCTATGTTAGCTGGTGAAACAGCAATAAATGTCCCCCTCTCCAATAATGTAACTAGAGGGGTAGGTGTCTCTGGCATTCCTATTGAATATTCTGAAACCATCCCAGTCCCAGTAACTTTGGGACCTTTACAAGACAATCATGCATTTTTAGTAGGACCCTCAGCACCTTTAAATCTATTGGGAAGAGATATGCTCTGTAAGATGGGAGCAACCATCTTTTGCACTGCTGGAGGAGTATATTTACAAGTACCTTCAGATAAACAAGATAGTATTTTGGCTACTTTAGATGAAACCGTCACTCTGCAAACAATGTGTATACAGTCTGACCTTGATAAGAATAAGTATTTAAATCCATTACCCTCTCATCTATGTACCACTCATGATAATGATGTTGGGTTTCTAATTTCAGCTACTCCTGTAGAAATAACCTTAAAACCCGGAGCGAAGTTACCTTGGCTACCACAGTACCCTTTGACGGTAGAAGCCACATCTGGTATTGCCCCCATCATTTCTGCCCTGGTACAACAAGGAATTATAATACCTACAACAAGTCCATGTAATACTCCAATTCTATCGGTAAGGAAACCTGGTAAACAAGCTTACAGATTTGTGCAAGACTTGCGAGAAGTCAATAAAGCTGTCTTGCCTGTTTTTCCAATCGTAGCAAACCCAGCTACAATTTTTAGCTGTATCCCACCTACAGCATGTTGTTTTATGGTTATAGATATTTCATCAGCTTTCTTCTCCATCCCAGTACATGCAGATAGTCAGTATTTGTTTGCATTCACTTATAAAGGCCAGCAGTATACTTGGACCCAGCTACCCCAAGGGTATGTAGAATCTCCAACCCTATTCTCCAGAGAGATGCACAGACAACTGCAGGATTTACAATTACCACCACGTTCAGTATTGGTTCAGTATGTAGATGATATTCTTATTGCTTCACAAGATACCCAGTCTTGTATAGAGGACTCACTTCTAGTTTTAAAGTTTTTAGCTGAACAAGGTTTTAAGGTAAATAAATCTAAATTGCAGTTTGCTCAAGAAAAAGTACAATACCTGCGACACATCATTTCTATGGGTTCACGTCAAATACTTCCAAGTAGAATTACCTCCATTCAGACTGCCACACGCCCTATAACTCAGGGGCTTCCTTGGCCTAGCAGGTTATTGTAGACAGTGGGTGCCCAATTTTTCAGAAATGTTGGCCTCTATGTTACAGCTTCTAAAAAAGGAGGTCACAGACCCTCTACCTTGGTCCCCTGAACATGAAAACGCCTTTCAGGCATTGATAAACCCACCTGCCCTGGGGATCCCAGATTATTCTAAACCCTTTGTTTTCTTCTCTTGTGAAAGAAATAAAACTGCCCTAGGCCTGCTGGCACAAGCGTGCACAGGAGGCTATTGACATATAGCATATTTCAGTACTCAGTTAGACCCTGTGCTTCTAGCTACCCACCCTGTTTACAAGCAGTGGCAGCTACTGCTGTTTTGATTGATATGGCAGCACCATTGATATTAGGACATGACACTATCCTAGCAGTACCTCATGCGGTACAAGCATTACTTTTAAAAACAAAAACTCAATATCTTTCTAATGCTCACCTCACTAAATATGAGTTAAGTTAATTAAGTAATCCCGCTGTTCAAATTATATGTTGCCCACCACTAAACCCTGCTTCATTAATTCCAACAAGTGACAAGGGTGAACCACATGACTGTGTGCTTGTAGTTAACACTGTTCTTTCTCCTAGACTAGATTTGCAAGATGTTCCTTTGCTTAATCCTGATTTAGTTCTTTTTGTAGATCGATCCTGTTTACAAAATAATTTTGGTGAACTCCAGGCTGCATGGTCAGTCTGCTCGCCATCTGAGGTTTTACAAACTGGACAGTTACCACCTGGCACTTCCGCACAAGCTGCGGAATTAGTGGCACTTTCGCATGCATGTAAAATGGCCAAAGACAGATCTGTTACCATTTATACTGATTCACGTTATGCCCATGGTGTTGTTCATGATTTTGGTACCCTATGGAAGGAAAGGGGGTTTTTGACATCCTCTGGGGCACCAATTAAAAATTGCCTATATATTGACCACTTCTTACATGATTTATTATTACCTTCCAAAATAGCTGTTGTTAAGTGTGCAGATCACCAGTCT
Source organism: Protopterus annectens (assembly GCF_019279795.1). Classification (NCBI taxonomy): domain Eukaryota; kingdom Metazoa; phylum Chordata; order Ceratodontiformes; family Protopteridae; genus Protopterus; species Protopterus annectens. Next base: position 600,182,697 of record NC_056726.1, read on the forward strand.
AATGACTCCCTAGTTGTTGTTGTGTCTTTCGGCTTTTCTTGGTTAGGGGTCGCCACAGCAGAACTCTGGTCCACTAATGATTGGCAGTAGATTTTTACGTGCCAAGTTGCCAGCCCTGACGCACAACCTTCAATGAAGGTACGCCCATTCACGCATGTCTCCACACAGTAGACGCTCTAGCTGAGAATCGAACAGGACAACGTCTTACTGTGAGGCAACAATGGTACTGTAGCACCACCACCGCAGTTTTTAGTAGCTAAGGGAAATAATTTGGCTGACTGGGCTGCCAAGCAGGCTGCTCTTTCACATACTGTTTAGGGAAAATTTTTGTAGCCTAATTTACAAACGGTTACTTTTGACACTACTGTATTGAAAGCTTTACAAAGTGAAGCATCGGAAACAGAAAGAAAAACATGGCTGGCCCACAATTGTTTCCAATGCTCTGATTCAATTTGGCAGCATTCTGATGGCAGATTGATTTGCCCTATATCTATGTTAAATTCTCTCATAAAAGCATATCATTTGCCAGCTCATGTAGGGGTACAAGCATTACTCAAACAAATCCAGAAGGATTGGTTTGCCCCAGGACTTTCTGCTTCTGTGCAACATTTTTTGAGCACGTGCTCCATTTGTTTACAGCATAACATTTCAGAGGGCACTCTAGCTCCCGCTCAACCGGTGCCAAAACTAATGGGACCATTTTGTGCTTTACAGTGGGACTTTATTGAACTCCCACCTTGTGCACGGTTTAAATATGTGTTGACTATTGTTGATATTTTTTCGGGGTGGTTAGAAGCCTACCCCTGTGCTAAAAATGATGCTATTTCAGTTGCAAAGAAATTGTGTTATAAACTGATACCTCGTTTTGGTGTTCCTTGTCACATATATTCTGACTGTGGAATGCATTTTACTGCTAAGTTAGTTGAATCATTGTTTACAATGCTAGGCATTACTTTAAAATTTCGTTGTCCATATAGACCACAGGCATCAGGTATTATTGAACGCATAAATCAAACATTAAAAACAAGACTTGCTAAAGTCACTTCAGAAACAGGTTTAACTTGGGTGCAAGCCTTACCACTAGCCTTACTTTCTATGCGGTCACAACCGCATCCTACTAAGGGTCTATCTCCACATGAAATTCTCATGGGTCGCCCTTTACGTATGCCCATGACTCCACCACCACCTTTTTCTGAATATGATGCATTTGATAATGATATTCTTTTGTACTGCAAAACTCTTGTTTCTTTCCTACAGTTTCACCATCGACAAGTAGCAGCCGCTCAACATCTTCCTGATCCTTTTTTATCATCCGCTCTGCAACCAGGGGATTGGGTCTACATTAAATCCTTCTCTTGAAAAACAGCACTCCAGCCGCGCTGTAAGGGACCCTTCCTGGTTCTTCTAACAACGTCATCTGCTGTGCGACTGCAGGGATCTCCAACATGGATCCACATTTCACACATCAAAAAAGTTGTGCCGTCTGAAGATCAACAGCCTTTACCTGTTTCAACTCCAGATTCTCCACCCATTGCTACTCGTACTCACAGTAGAACTGTTCCAGTACCTGACAATGCCTAACATTTACCCTTTTGGAAAACTCCAAGCTACTGACACTACGCAGACTCAACCACCATTTCCACAAAAGTATTGGACAGTCATTTTGGTGGTGATTCTTGTTGTACTGTTATTTTTGCTGTGGCCATTTTTATTTCCTGCTCCATCGCCACATCACACTAAATGAGCTATTTGGCACCCACCTTTCAACACCTATCAAGCCATCAAATATGTTTATGCTTCTACCTTCAGCGCCTCTAACTGTTGGATCTGCACTGGTACTTTCCATGAGGCTCCCACACGTGTGTAATAAATACCACTGAAAGAGAGGAAGAAGTGTCTTGTCTTCATTTAAGGTAAAATATTAAATGCAACAGAATCTATAGGGACTGGATGGCAAGTAGCAATAGCCCTGGGATCCTGTACTGTTATTGCCTCTCTCACAAGGTATTCTCAGGCATACAACCATATGACTTCTTTAAATCCACAAAATACATGTAGACTATCCTGCTGAAGTTCCTTGACCTATCCAGTATCTATGGACAAAGAGCTGATCTGCTTTTCTTCCCAGATCAAATATGCATTGTTAAGTTATCAAAGTCTGTTTTCCTGATTCCTCTGTTGGCTTTCCAAAGGGATCCTGAAAAACATAATCTCTCTAATTGAAACATATCATCTCCTCTCCTTTTTGAAAATAGAGACCACCACATCAATTTGCCAGTATGAAGCTACTGTGTCACCATCTTCCATACAACATAGAAGACCATGTTGACTATTACAACCTAACAATTTCCAGCACTTTGAACATTTCTGGCCAGATGTCACCCATTTTAGCAGGCTTGACTTATATGAATTGTTTAATTATTGCACTTGCCTCATATACAGAAAATAATAGAATCCCATAATTTACTTCTGACATGGTCTGCTTAGTGGAGGGTTTATCCACTGGGGTCAATAGTTCTTCAAAACAATACTTCCAGCTCCTGGCATTGTCCACATGTAGGGTTAGTATTTCATCACACTTTCTGAAAACAGCCTGAGCAATGTCTTAGCTGCCCTAGAGTCCCTGTCTCATTTGATATAATCATTTTGAGGCCATCCAAAATTCACCTTCTTTGATTTTACCAAATTCATTGCACACCTGTACCTTCTCTGAGTTGACGTCTGTAGCTGCTGCCTCTCAAGTGTCCATACCTAATAGTCATATCTGGAGACCACTATGTTAACATTGCACAGAAATCCATCCTCTTTTACATGATGGCTCCCTTCACTGCTGTTATCCACCAATGAGTCCTTACATCGCCATCACAAGAAACACTAGTCACCTTTTGGCCATTGTTCATTATTGCTGCCTTACATATGGTTTTCAAATGTGTTTATTCAGACTGTACTTCTGCAACTTTCAACTGGTTAGTAGGATCATATGATCATAGCAGGTTATTAGGCTAATGACCATAGGGCCCTAACAATCCTAGCCAAGTTCAACCCATGTTTTCAAGGGTGTCTGGTTCAAGCAGACACTCAAATCAGCATCTATTGCCCCTGTCCAAGAGGGACACAAGTGGAACCCCTGGGGTGAATTTCTGGCTACCCATCCAGTTGTCCAAATTACACTTAAATTGGGCCAATGAGAGACTTTGTTTAACATGAATAGGAAGCTTGTTCCAAAGGTGGGACAATCTCTGTAAGACAAATCTGTCTCTCCAGCATGTTCTGTTGATGTCACATACCAGTTTAAGGTCCTTTGAGTGAGTGACCTGTGTGCCATTTGACTTGTAAATGTGCAGCATTTCCATTAAAGCTGGGTCAGAGATTGCTCTATATGCAAGACAATGGTCACCTCTGAGCCATCTGTACAACACAGAGTAAAATGACAATGATTTCAGTCTGTCTGCATAAGACAGATCTTGAAGACCCTAAATTTTCTTTGTAAGGAACCTCTGTGTTCTCTCCAATTGCTGCAGGTTTTTGGAAAGGAACATGCCAAATGGAGGGTTGTACCCTATTATTGGCCTGATGAAGGAAGAGTACTGGGGGGTTCTAACCTCTTTCTGTTTCTGGAGGCCTGAATAGGCTTGCTCCTCCAATCGGAAAAGTTCTTAAGGACATCGGAAATGTTACTCAAAGAGCTTTTCACTGGGCTGTAATATGAAGCAACAAGGAGCTCTGCCTATTGGATCAAGCTCCTCAGGTGACAGACAGTCTGATTAAAAGTAAAGAAAAGAGCTACCATGCCGGTAGAGAGGCATAAGCACAGGAGTAAGTCATTTTAAGTGTGTACGTATATAAATAATTTATTTTTGTTTCTTTACAGGCAGTCAATCTGCTACTGTGAGCATTAAGAAGGAAAGTGCTTAATTTAAGTGTGCTGGTCTGTCTGTCTGTCTGTCTGTATGTATGGGGGGAACATAAAGCTCTCAACTGTCCCTGACTTTTGCATCAAATTTTGTCTTTTTTTTTAAATGTGTGTTCTGATAAATCAGTGAAGGTTACATTTGATAACTAATGACAAACATTTTAGTTTCAGACAAAGCCTTCAGACAGTCTTACAAATGGTGGATTACACGCTGCATTCTGATGGTTCATTTGTGGCAGCTGTTTATATATTTATGCATTCGAATGATGCAAACACCTGAAATATAGATTTATCCTTGTCTAATATAATATGCTTGTTATTTATATAACAGTCAATGACTACAACAGTGGCAAGACAGAAGCAATTATATGAAGACCTGAATTTAAAACCTGAGATAATTAGGCAGGCTAATTAATTTGAAAATAAAAGGGAGTTATTTAGGAGATGTGTTAATTGTTAAAGTTTTGGTTAGAGTTTACCTATTACATATACTGTTGATTCTCACCAGTGGAATGGTGCTTAGATATTTTAGGTATTTAATGGACACATTTATATATACTTAGAGCTATTTATGTATTTATTCCTTCATTTGATGCAAACACCTGATGTATACAGTCAAAGTCATACAACTGGCTGTAATTGATGGTCACATATGTGTCTGTATGTGTATGGGGGGGCATAGATGCTCTTAACGCCCCCTAATTATACAGAATGTCCCTGTTTTTGTTAGGTCTGTTCCAAGTGGTTTATCAGGCAAATCAGTGAGGAATGCAGTCAGTAAATAATGATGACAGATATATGACTTTCATAGTTAATAGCCTTCAAAACAAAAATACATGCTAAACAAAGCCTATTATTCTAGCAAGCTTAATTATGACAATAGTTATTGACTCTGGTCCTTTGTCCACCATTATTTTCACTTTTGAATTGATTTTTGAGATAAGAGGTACAGATGTTTATGGGGTAAGGGACTGCACATTGTATTCTGACAGCAGTGAAATGAGGACATCAATTCATGTGTATCTAAAAGTAGCAAGCTGGACATAATTTTTTCATCCATCAGTTTTTTTACTCAATAGGTGGCTGTCTGTAGTGGTCTGGGCAGGATGTGTGTGATAGCAGCTGATCATTGGCAGTGTCACATTGAGTAGCATTGCCCTTTAAGTGCTTGGTTCTCTGGTTGAGTTTTTGGCTGCGATTACTTCTATGTGTTTGTAGATCAGTGTGTATACTGAACCTAGGCAGAGACTGTAGCTAGACCGTGCGTGCATATAAGTTACTCAGCATGTGCAAGATCAGTGCCATTTTGTGTAGCCTGTAAGCTTGAATGGAGATGCATGTGTGTGTGTGTGTGTGTGTGTGTGTGTGTGTGTGTGTGTGTGTGTGTGTGTGTGTGTGTTAGAAGTAACAAGTCAGTCAGTATGCATATGAAGTATATGTACAAGTTACAGCTCTTGATGTGTGTATGCATAATAAATTACTTGAACGCATACCCAGCCTCAGTGTCTTATATGAATACACAAAACATGTGACAGTGTGGTCTGCATGTGCTCTATCTGTCTGAGTTTTATCCATGTGCTTTTTTTTCTCCCAGATCCTTAGTTATGTATTAAATGCATCTGACTATTTCTACTTTTACTTTTGTTCCAATCTAATACCAAAGGGATACATAGAAGGTAACTCTCTCTCTCTTTGGATGGTCAGGAAGTCAGGTACTACCTCCAGATAGGATTGTATATCCTTGCATTTGTCTTTGCAGTTATTTTGGGGAATTCCTATTTTGTTAACTTTCAATATTAAGTTTTAATCACTTTTTTTTCTTGAAAAAAAGTAAGACTGAATTTCTTTCCTAAACTGACTTTTTTGTTCAAGTCATTATTAAATCAAAAAGTTATTATTATTCTTTTATCACAAGATACACATCAGAACATTTATTACCCTATGACTTCCTCCACTTATTTATTTTATTATTTATTTATTTATTTATTTACATTTGTTGACTGGGAGTGTCCGACTGGACGTAGGTCCATTTTCAGCGGAGGCCCAGGGAGAAAAGCTCCACAGTTAAAATAAACAGACAGTAGTTACATTGGATTACATAGCGATTAACAATTTAACATAGCAATTACTTACAACATATTTACAGATGAAGAACATAGTACATCAGTAGACAACTAGAATCTTTATTTGTGAAGTACATAATACACTTAAATCCTCCAGGACTTATTGCAGGAGGAGCTTGGACATAGGGTATGTTAAAAGCATGTGGTGAAGCGAAAAAGTAAATCAAAGTGTGAAAAAGCAAGAAAGAAGTAATTTATATGGATGGTGCTGGGCCGTGATGACAGGAAAATAGGGAAAGGCCACTGAGAAAGTATGGGAAGGGACTAATGTGCAACAAGGGACCTTTGGAGTCCTTTGTCTAAGGCTAACCTTGGTGATTGCAGGCAGACATGTGAGGTGTAGACAGTCAGTAAAGTGCCTGTAATGAGTGGTACATACTGAGGTAGTCTGTATTCGAAAATGAATGACAGCATCTGTTTGATCACAAGCTAAAATCACTGAGCTACTGTAATAGAGTCCCACCCCATTTCAGTTAGCCCCACCCATTGAGTTTCTTCCTGCATCCCCCTTGCTTTGCACTGAAGTTGCCAGCCACTACTGGCAAACAAGACACAGAAGTGTCTCAGGCATTACTGAGAGTGAAGTTTCACAGAAGCTGGAGTTAGAGGCAAGTTTACCCATGAAAAAGACTACACCAACAGCTAATCACTTTGATTTAATCAAAAGGCATAGGTTCATAGGTTCATAGGTTTATACTAGGCTATCTGCCCTAAGGCATTTATAAGCCTAGCCCAACGTTTTGTGGCTTACGCCACCCCTTATGTTAAAAAATATTGTGCCCATTAGTTTGTTGTGCCTCTGTCCAGCAGTGACACAGAGATGATTCCCGGGGTAAACCTACGATCTCCCATCCACCGGTCAAGATTTCTCTTGAACAGAGCCAGCGAGGTGCTCTGCCTCACATGGACCGGGATTTTATTCCACAGCATAGGGAGTCTCTGAGTGACAAATCTATCCCTCCAGCATGTCTTATTTATATCCGTGCTAAGGTTTAAGTCACTTGCTCTAGTGGATCTGGTAGATTTGGATTTTTTGAGGTGGAGCATGTCCATTAATTCGGGTTGGACATGGCCTTGTATGTCAGGCACAGGTCACCTCTGAGCAGACGGTATGCGACTGAATAGAGCTGGAGTTTCTTCAGTCTGGCAGCATATGACAGATTTTGGAATCCCTTTATCCTTTTGGTGAGGAACTTTTGGGGTCTCTCCAATTGCTGCAGGTGTCGGGTGAGATACATCCCGAATGGGGCATTGTACTCGATCATTGGTCTGATAAGTGAAGAGTACAGGGGAACAATGACCTCACTTGATCTGGATGTGAATCCCTTCATGATCAGGTGGGCAATGTAGAAGGTCTTTCTAACCACTTTAGCAATGTGAGTGTCAAAGAAAGGCCACTGTCAACCTGGGTCCCCAGGTCCCTGATAACCTCTTCTGTGCTTAGTGGATTGCCACCTATATGGTAGCTTGGGGTTACCTTGTTTTTCCCGAAGGGTATGACTATACATTTTTTGGCATTTAACTTCAGGCCATGGCTCTGGCACCAGCTATCAGTTTCCGTGAGACCCCTCTGAAGGATATCTGTGTCCGATGTACTTTCCACTATGGCGCCCAGTTTGCAGTCATCTGCAAACTTTGTCAGCCATAGTCCTCCTATGTTTGCCTGTACTTCTGAGAAGTAGATGCCGAACAACAAGGACTGAGCCCTGTGGGACACCACTTGTGACCGGCTTGGAGTCTGACATGGTGCCAGCAACTCTGACCCTGTGGGTTCTGTCCTTTAGCCAGTTTGCAACCCATCTTGTGACATATGGGTTTACATTTAAGCTGGTAAGTTTCTCTATAATACCTGAGTGGGGTATTGTGTCGAAAGCTTTTGCAAGGTCAAGGTAGGCTGTATGGACTGCCTTTCCCTCATCAATGGCATTGGTGACTGTTTCGAAGAAGTCGACCAAGTTCAAAAGGCATGATCTGCCCTTGACAAAGCCAAACTGGGTCGGGTCCAATGTCTGCAAGTCCCCTATGTCTTTGTTTATGAGTTCCATTATGATCCTCTCCATAGCTTTGCAGACCAGGCTTGTTAACCTTATGGGGCGGTAATTACCAGGGTCCGTAGAGGCACCGCCTTTGTGGAGTGGGACCACAGTTGCCGTACACCACTCCTTGGGCACGTATCCTGTGGTAAGGCTAAGATTAAACAGCTGCCTTATGTGCAGGTTTAGTTCCTCATTGAGTTCGTGTAGCACACAGCCCGGGACATCATCCGGTCCCATTGATGCTGTGTTTTTAGCTTTAGAGAGAGCAGCTTTTACCTGCGCATTTGAGATGTCTGGGAGGCTACACTCCGCTGGGATAGTTATCTCTCCTTTTGGGGGGGGGGGTGAAGTTTGCACTGAACCTGTCCGCCAGTATGTTGGCAATGTCTGTGGGTTCAGTGATTTTTGTATCATTTTGGACTAATTCTGAGCATATCTGGGAGATTCCACCCAGGTTTCTAACATAGCTGAAGAAGGCCTTATGATTGTCTTTTGAATCTATGGCAATTTTTCTCTCAAAGCTGGCCTTGGATGATTTTATGAGTGCTCGTATTTTTTTACTAATAATGATCTAGGGTGTCTTCTCTGTCTTCTCTTTTATGGATTTTGCTCTATCATGTAACAGCTTTCTCCTCTTATTGTAAAGTTTGTTTATGGCTGGGGTCCACCAGACTGGACGTTTGCCCTTGGTAGAAAGAGTCTTGGTTTTATTAGGGATTGCCTGATCCATGCAGTCCTGGAGGTGTTCGTAGAAGGCATTTGTAAGGGCTTCTGCAGCTTGGGTTGTGGTTTCCACTGGCTCGGGGGCCTTGAAGGATACCACACCAGTCTTGAGTAGTGTGAAGTTTGCTTTAGAGAAGTTCTTCACTGTGGTCTTTTTTGTTTGGGGTGGGGGCGGGATGTGAATTTCCAGTGAGATTAGTTTATGATCTGATCTCACCAATGAGGGATATACTTCTGGTGTGGAGCATTTTGTCCCCATGTTTGTGATGATGAGATCTAGTATATTTTCTCCTCTTGTGGGAACGGTGACTAGTTGTTCCATGGCATTTGAATTTATGAACTCCAGGAACCTTTGGGCTAAAAAGTTTGGGCTTGAGTAATGTTCCCAGTCTATATCCAGGTAGTTGAAGTCACCCAATATAATGGTGTTTGGAGATACATTTATACCCTCCAGTGTCTTCAGGAAGGCTGTGTGGGGTTCCTGAGTTTGAGAGGGTGGCCTGTAGCATGCTACAAATTGTAGAGCAGTTTTGCCTATGGTTAATTGCACCTGGATGGTTTCCGATGCTTCGTGCTTTGCCACCAACCTGGAGGTGTGGGTATCCTTGATGAATATGGATACACCCGCTCCTTTTGTGGTGTGGTCCGGGTTTTGGGGCCGGAACGCATGATATGAGGTAAAACCTGATAGTGCTGGGGTGCTCTCAGGAGCCTTGAACCAGGTTTCAGTTACAGCACAGACATCGATGTTCTCCATACTGAGAAGGGCCTCGAGTGCGTGCATTTTGAGATTAGGCTTCTGGCATTGAGCAGCATTACCCTTAGTTTCTTCCCATTTTTGTTTTCTAGGGTGGTAGGTTTAGAATTTGAGCCTTGCCTAAAAAAGGCACTATGGGGGTGGCAAGAGCCTTAGCCAATATCCGGAATCCCAGGGGTGACAGGTGCAAGCCGTCCCTTGCGAAGCAGCGTGGCTTGTCAAGCATGTCATCCCAGGCAGACAGACACTGGATCCCCTTTGAATGACACCAGAAATTAAGCCAATTGTTAAAGCTGATCATCTTGTCTCTATGTTGTGGCATCATTCTTGGTGAAGGAAGGATACTGCTCAGGGTCAGGGTCATACCTGCCTGGGCTACATAATCAGAGAGCTCCTCTATGTCTCTTTTCATGTAGTCCAGGGAGGTACATCTCAGGTCGTTCACACCAGCATGGACAATGACTGTGTCATATTTGTACTTGCTGTGGAGTGACCAGTGCTTGTGTTATGTGGCGGATTCTAGCCCGATAGGCAGCTTACTGTGACCCTCTCCTTATTCAGCCTGGTGAGTGGGACGTCAGTGTGTCTGACTATGGAGTCACCTATGACAAGTATGTTTGGTGTTGTATTTGGCCTTAAGGGCTGTGACTGCTTTGCACACTGATTTTGTGGTTTATGTGTTGCCTGTGGTGTGTCATGAGGTGGCAGTTGCTTGGGTGTCTGCTTTGGAGACCTCTGCTGTTTAGGTAAATTTTTGCTCAGAGCCTCCGAGTATGTCTTTGTGTGTTTATGTGTTTGATTCATTGTTGTGATAGCTTTATGTGAGACTGGTTTTGTGGTGTGTGTAGTTGCCTTCTCCTCCTGTCTGGTCTTGCCAGTCCTGAGTTGAGAGAGCTCAGCCTCCAGTTTGGCCAAATAGCTGCATCTCTCGCAAGTATTTGTGTTATGTGGGAGGAGGAGAGGGTTGTCTGTGTACATGAGGCAATTGTAACATTTCCTCAATATTCCCAGATTCACCAACTGGAGAGGGGAGGACGCCAGCATCTGGCCCTTCGACATACTAGAGAAATTAAGAAGTTAGGGGTGTAACTGAATAAGAGAGGACTTAGTAAGGAAGTGGGTACTCCTGGGGGGGGGGGTTCGCTAGTGAGGGACTTTGTATAATACAGAAGTGCTAAACCTGAAAAGAAGATGCTTTTAAGACAAGTGCTGAGCTTTTATATTTGTGTTGTGAGAGATATGTGTGAAAGTAAGCACAAACCAAGTGTTAAACAAACAACAAAGCATAACAATTTCCAAAACAAACGTGTGAGCAACAAAAACGAGTTATTGTAAGCAATAAAAATGTACCAGATGCAAATGTATGGGTCAGAGCAATGGTTAGCTCAAAATAAGAGATTCAAAAAGTGTAACAAAATGAGACATTTGGCTGTTGGGGGTAAAGCTAATATGATCAAAAAAGAACAAGCAGAAAATAAGACAGAGGAAAGTGTAATAGAGACTATTTTTGGCTCACTAATTAAAATGACATGTAAAACTACCAGTTCAGCTCACCAGCGCCAATCAATTTTTGTCTAGCGACTTGCCTTGTTAGCATGAAAGCAGAGGTTTGCATGCTGTAGATTACCTTCAAAGCTAGATAAATGGGAACATGTAATTCTTTACTTTATGTTATGGACAAAGAATTTTAAACAATTTATAACACATTTATAATAGACAGAGACTGATCCAGCACTACTTGTAGGGCCCACTAGCCAGTCAGGGGGCCCAATGGCCAACAAACTTACATTTCTTCTTTACAAATGCACTCTGAGTGTGTTACATTTTTTCTTTAAGGATATACGCACATTTAAACTAACCGTAGTGGAGCAAGCTATTTTTGAAATGGGCAGCAGGATTTTCCGTATGTGTGTGCGTGTCTGTGTATGTGTGTGTGTGTGTGTGTGTGTGTGTGTGTGTGTGTGTGTGTGTGTGTGTGTGTGTGTGTGTGTGTGTGTGTGTGTGTGTAATGCTCTAGGGAGAGGTGACAGGTTAGTTAATTTAACCAGGGTTAAATCCTGTACCTTAATTACAAGAGACAAGGGCCTGAATCCTCTACACCAACTACCAGACTGTTAGTTTTGGTGCATTTTCAAGGAATTGTAAGCTTCAGTACATTTTCAAGGAACTGTGAGCTTCAAGGGAAGAGAAGTTTGCTGATGCTCACATTAAATCTGTTTTCAATGTGCAACTGATTTGTTTAGCAAATGGTCATTTCTGTTTGTGCTTGAGGGCTTTAAACTAGTGTTAGCACAACAGGTAGCATGCTTACTTTTGATACAGAAGTCTGTGGGTTCTACTCCCACACCATATAGATGGGATGCCGATACTGTGTTGTACTTTAAGGGTGTGGTGGGGTGCTGCAATCCTGAGTGTGTCCTCCTTTGAATGAGATGCCTTGTAACTATGAATCTGTTGTTGGATGGCATCCTTTCCCTATTACAATATTAGCAGCTTATCAATTTTGTTTAATGTAACATAGGTAATTTATTCAAGTACAGCAGACACTTACTTTAGAGATGCAACACTAAAATATAAAGTTGTTTGATAGTAGCGACCTCTTCATTATTTACAGATGTCTTTAATGTGGAATTATTCAGATGACTTTTTACTTCTGCAGAGATTGTCATATTGACTGACATCGGTAGATTGTAATGACAGAAGTTTGACGGGCCTTTTATGGTTGAAATGTTCTGAAATGGGCAGTTTCGTCATTATTGGTTCATATGTTTTGTTTCTTAGCTTACTGGAAAAAAATATTCAAAAACTACCAATTTAAAATGCACTCTAACTCTAGTGGTATTGTATTATACAAAGAATATAATTTAATACAATTAGGAAGATGAATCAAAGAATACATGCATGTGTGCAAGGGGCCTATGGTTTGAAAACAGCCCAAAGATAAACTTAAACTGCCACTGGGCAGATACATTTTCTTTGAATGTGGTTTTCAATGCCATTTCAATGAGTGTGCAGTTCAAGGGCAGAGAAGAGTCTGTTTTTATTGTGAGGCAGTATTGTTTTGTTTAGCAAATGTGTACCAGTGTTTGTGCTATAAAATTTGAAAAATTTGAAAAATTTGAAATAAAAGTTTTAAATCCAAATATCTGTGTTCACTGTAGACATAAAGAAGACAATAGTATGCACACTAACAGGTTTGAACCATGTTTATGGTAAGGAGAAATAGACAAGTATAGGACACTGGAATGGCTGCAGGGGGGGGGTGAGGCTGCCATGGAGGGGATAGGGGGCTGCTGGGGGGCCTCAGTCCATTACCTAGCCTAGTGCCCCATCTGACCATGATCTGGCTTTGGTAATAAACACTGGGATAGACATTACAAAAAATGTCACACTGTGTCTATAGAAGTATCTCAGTATGTCCATAACCGCTTAGAGCAGAAATGGGTATGCATAGCCCTGACAGAAAACTTTGAGAAGGGGCAAGTTCATAGCAATGACTAGCAGAAAGGATGGAAATACATGTTTTGGGTGTATGTACTCATGGGTTCATATGTAAATAATCTGCTGTGTAGAACTGTGGTCTTTGAACAGGGATTAATTACCAGAACTGATGAAGTGAATGTGTTTAGTAATACTGGACTTGCTGATTGTAAGCAAGTTAAAATATGGCTAAAGCCAGATGTTGTTCCATAAGAACTTAGTACACCAAGAAAGGTGTGTGTGTGTGTGTGTGTGTGTGTGTGTGTGTGTGTGTGTGTGTGTGTGTGTGTGTGTGTGTGTGTGTGTGTGTGTGTGTGTGTGTGTGTGTGTCTGTGTGTGTGTGCATGCGTGCCAGTGGAGCCAGAGCTCTAAAAAATAACAAAGTTAGAATATGTGTTGATTAAAAAAAACAGTAGGTGATGTAGTAAAAAGTTGGAAGACATAACATCAAAGTTAGTAGTTTTCAGCAAATACTCCTAGATGCAAGCAGTAGGAGGCTGGGAAGATTCTGTTTCATATGGTAAGCTTTTAGGATCATGCCTGCACTGGACATTTTCAGGACTGACCTGGAACATGCCTGCAATGGACATTTTCCAGACTGATCTGAGTACCTTGTTGAGAGGTCATGAGGGTGGTGTGATCAAAATAGATAACAATCTAGTGTTTGGACTTGATAACCAAATACATTATGAAAAGCTGGAAATTGTGCTTCAGAATTTTAAGAGATCAGGACTCAAGATAAATAAAGAGAAGTGCTGCTTTAACAAAGGTGAAAGTCATATTATAGACACTGCATCAGTGATTATGATATTAGACCAGATGCAAGCAAAGATAAGGCTATAGCTGAGCTGTAGAGTCCTATAAATGTGCTGAAACTCTAACACATACTTGGTATGGTTAATTTCTTGGGAAAATGCATGCTAAGACTATCAGCAGTGTTATGTGCTGTGACAGACCTATCAAGAAAAGGTGCACAGTGGACAAAGATAGGTTACCAAGAACCAACTTTCAAAAGGGTTAAGTCAGTTGTAGTGTCACCACTGGTACCTGTGTACTATGATATCACTAAATCTACCATAGTCAGAGCTGATGGACTACGTATTGCCTCAATGCAACTGGATGATAGCAAACTCAAACAAATTGCTCTCCAGAATGCTGACTGAAACTGAGAGGTAATATTCATAGGTTCATAGTAAGTACTAGGGTAGCTACCCAAACTGGAAAGGAATACCTAGCAGGAGTATATACATGTGAAAAATTCTCCTGGTCCTTTTTATTAGCAATCTCTATTCAAATGCATATAGACTATAATCCACTAGTTCCTCTCATTAACTCATATGACTTGGATAAAGAGTTACTGAGGTGTCTGAGACTACAGATGACACTTATGCTATTTAGGGCAAAAACTACATATGTACCAGAAACACAACTAGTAGTGGTTACTAACCCTATCCAAAAACCCAGAGACTGATGTGATTGAGTCTGATGCTAAACAAAGTATAACTGCCTGAATGCAAAGTAAAAGCATAACCAACCTGTGACTAGAACTAAAATGGATGTTCTCAAAGAAGGTACCAAATAAGGCACTGACCTACAGATAATAATTGGTTATGCCAAAAATGGATGGCTTAACAAGTGGACGAGGACAAAGCATCTGCTGTATAAGATTTTAAAGTAATAGGACAATTATCAGAACATGAACCTCTTTTGTTGCATGGGGATTGAATTCTGTCAATTTCACAAGACCCTGAAAACATCCAAATAATTCATGACAGTCATCAGAGGTTGGCCATATACAGAGAGAGGGCAAAAGTGTCTACATGGTGGCCAAGTAAAAATGAAGATATTGCAAAAGTGGTGATGTTGTGTCAATTCTGTATATAGCATAAGCCATCACAAAGGTGAGAGCCTCTTATAACTATACCATTGTAAAAAGGATCACAGCAAAAAGTCGCATCTGAACTGAATGAACATGCTGGGGGAAAAATATTTGTTGGTAAAGTATTATTGGTCAACAAATGATATGTCAATTCAAGGAAGTGTTCTCAAGGTGGGGAATACCATAGACCTAATCAACAGCTAAGGAACTTGATTTCTCTCCATGGAATTCCAAAATGTCTCTGAGTAATCAACATCAAGTGTTCACTACAGTGATTTGAATGGTGCTGCTGAGGCAGCAGTACAGACATTCTTATTTATGTGGGTCCACTTACTGCCTTCACGTCTTACAGAGCAACTCCGAACAGTGCAACAGGTGTGAGTCCACAACCATTAATGCTTGGTCGACAAATCTTAAATGTACAAATATCCATGCTGAGGAAACTAATATCCCTACCAAGCACACAAATGCTAACTGTAAGAGAGCACTTGCCACTATGTGAAAACTCAAGTGAGATGACTGATTCCAAATCTGAGCTGGTAGAAGCCAGCCAGAGGATTAGTCATGAGGTAGCCAAGAGAGACATTTTAACAAATGACTGAACTGCTAGTGATGTATCTCAAAGAAGTTCATTTTATGAATATTCCCCAAACTGGACAGAAGTCTCAGGACAGACTTCTCAAACAGAGAGGTCAAACCTTTATGTTCTCAGTCTTATTAATTTTCTTTTGTAGGTTCCTAGCCTGTCTGAACTTCTTTGAATGGCCTGAGGTAAGACTTCCATTGAGGTACATAGATCAGTGACCATTCCACAGACAGATAAGCAGCCAAATGACTTTGTTTGAAAAATTGTTATTAGAGACTCTAAAGTTAAAAGTATTGAGTATTCACTCTATTAACATAAATCAACAAAAGAGCAGTAGTAAATCCATGTCTTTAAAGAACACTATGTGAAATGCTTTTAAATCTGTTTTCTATGCTAAAAATGCCTTGTAACAAATGTATGTATGTATGTATGTATGTATGTATGCAGTCATCAAAAGCAGAACTATAGTCAGGTTATCTGGAACCCCATACGGTTGAAAAAGCAAAGTTGCTTCAAATGTGGCAAGAGGCTTGCTACAGTTTGAATCTTGCATAGGAAGTTCTTCAGCACTTCAGCCCCTGACCGCAAATACAGTAATCATTCATTTCTGAGTGGCACTTCTGTACTTTTGTATCATGGGGATCTGCCAGTCTGCTGATCAGACCCTCCCAACATTTTGAACTTGGAGCAGCCACCAATTTTGTTCCACCCCAGTTATACCTCTGACCAAAAGTATCAAACGTGTTTTCCAAATGTGGATACATGTAAAAGTGAAATGTTACTCCTGCAGAAAAGAAATGTCATGCAAATGTGCTTGAAAGAGAATCTGCTTATCCATAATGCATTGGAACTTGGGAGACTCAACATGAAGAAGGTAGTGTGCATGTGCATATATGTGAGTGTACATGTGCATGCATGTAGTGTTCTGCCATGCTTATGCTGAGTCTAGAAAATAAAAGCAAAATGCTTTCACTAGCATCTCTGTTGTGTCCACTCATTTAAACAATTTAAAAAATCTCATTGCGACAACTGACTTTATGATTAGAATGTGAGCACTACAAAAGAATTTTTTATTATTAAACATTAACATTTTTAGAACTGAAGTTATACATCATGCATCTGACTCTGGAGTATAAAAGTTTTAATATATATTATATACTTGCTGTGAGGCTATTGTACTGTCTTAGAGTGTTTTTGATTACGGATGTTAGGGCTTTGCTCTTTAGGTCCCTTCTTTCCCATTCAAACCTTCCAATTACACAGCTGTCATGTGTATTACTTGGTACGCAGGTTTCCAAGCAGCCAGAAAGGTTCCAGCTGCTTTCAAAAAGCCACTGCAGTATGTAAGAAAAGTGACCTCAATGTACAATTTCAAGCTCTTCATTAAAATGTTCTCTTCACTCATCTCCAGCCCTTTTCATTTTTCATTCAATTGTTGTTACTCTAGAACATAGCCATTGCAATAAGCATTTGCGTCTGTCTTGTATTTCTTGCATTTATTCTTCTTTTGTCCCTAAGGTAACATCATTTCTACTGGGTGCACATCAAACAGAACTACTTTTGCATAGCTGCCCTTCAGTGTAAAAGAATTATTTATTATTGTAGCTTGACGTTTTTCCCTTCAAGCGGAGAGCAATAATACAGAAATGTAGTATCAGTTATATTGGATGTAATAAGTGATAGGGGCTGTAGATAAAGGGTGTAATATGATAACAGGTATAGCAGCTCATTTCTTTGTCTGTCATATCTTGTGCTTGCAGACTTTGGCAACATATATAAGAGCAGATGGTGCCTCCCATGGCATGGCATATTTCTTTCCCTGCTAGAATTAATGACATTATCAATCAACTCTGGAGGCCTCTGATGTTATTGACTCCTGACTGGACAGGTTGCCTTAAATGTAACCAGTCATCTTGACATATTTTTATGTAACATGAATTAGAGCTTATTTCCATGTTTTTTTTTTTTCAGTATTACCTAATAAATCAGAAACATTCTAATTTATTATTTGTCCTACTTCATTTGTTTGGTTTCTTCCATCTCATTCCCATTCCTCTTACTTTAACTTAGCACAGATGAAATAAAATGACATTTTATACCTTTGGCATGAGAAATTATCGATATAGGTCAGTGAGAACTACCGCATTAGATTTTTCATGTTTTTCTTATTCCTGTTGTCAAATTAGTCACGTTAAAAACTGGTATTGCTGTAAGATTAAAAGTATAATGGATCTATGTCATACAATCTACTTTTTAAATAGTCAAATTTCATATGATTAAACTCATTTGATCAACTATTTAAAAAGTCGGAAACGTACCACGGAGCCCTTGTACCAGCAACAACAAGTAGGTAGTCTTAACGAATTTATTTATCACAACGTTTTACGCACAAAGGTGCAGCTTCCTCAGAAAACAAATTAACAATGAGGTAAAGTGCACGCCCCTTTTATACAAAGCAAAAGGGAAATGACAACATGATAAGGTGAAACTCATTGTAGTAATTGGTAAACAAGTAGAAGCCTTCACAAGAACAACTTGTTCCTCAAAGAGAAAATGCAAACATTAATTCATGTTAGTAATAAGCATTTCAAAGTGTGGAATGTTACCAAAGAAATAAACATAAAATTTAAAATGACATATTTAAAATTCTTAAAATATGTGAAAGAAATCATAACGTTAAAGTAAAAATTCAACATAAGTCATTCAAATAGCAACTCATAAAAAAGTAAGTATAATATGCAGTAATGGATTAAATCTTAGTGAAAAAGTAATGGTAATCCATTATAAGTATGAACCATAATGAGCAACTGTGTACCTTAAAGATATTATTGTATAAACAACAATAATAACTAAAATCTAGGCAATATTTAACATGAGAGGTGCTACAACAAAGGCACGTCACATGAAGTCAGAAACAAAAAATTTTGTATATTTTAAGAAAAGTCTTTATGTATGCATAAGAAAGTAAGGAATATCTACAAGGGGGGAACTACCTTAAATAGCTCTTCAATTTGAGTACTGCTGAGATGTTACAGTTTTCGGGTAGCAAAATGCAGTTGCCACTCCAGTTCACGTACTTCTAAGAGTAGAGTTATTGGCTCCCGGATGTTATTGGTCACTTGATCTATGGCCATAAAGAGTGCCCAGGGTGGTTGGCAATGTGTTTAGCCGAGTTTTCTTAATTGCATACATATGCTCATAGACACGGTCCCTAAGTCTGCGATCAGTCTTTCCCAGATAAAATGAGGGACAGCAATCACAAAGAGCCAGGTATACAACTGATCTACTTTCACAGTTGAGTGGAGCTTGGATTAAAAACTTCCTGTCCCTTATAGTGTAGGTCTGCCCTACCTTCATTTTGTAACACCAGTTGCAAAACCACATGGGTACATCCCTGTGCCTGTTAAAGGTTTTTAGTTAGGTCCCTCTGTAGAAGTTCCTTAAGATTGTTGTTCCTCTTGAAGACAAAATTAGGACAGGGGCCTAATTTCTCAGAGAGGCCAGGACTCCCCAAGATGAATTGCCAGTTTTTCTTAATCAATGCAGTGGTAGTCTGAGTGTTAAGACTAAATGTGTGGACGTAACTAATGGCAAAATCGCTGCATGGTTGGTCAGAGAGATGTCATTAGGAGAGGGAACACTCAATGGGTGACAGTAGTGTGTTGTTAGAACTAAGGTCAAGTAGTACATGGCTTTGCAAGATAGGTTTATAAACCCCGTTTATCCTTTTGGCTGTAACTTCAAGCCTAATTTCATCAATGAGATTCCTCGGGTAACCCTATTAAGGAACATGTTACACAAAAGTGTGCATTCGTTCTGGAAGGTGTCAAAATCACTACACATTCTAACAGCCCTAACCATTTGGCCCTTCACAATAGATTTCTTTTGTTTGAAGGGATGGTGGCTTGTGAAGTGCAAGAACAATTACAGTAAGTTGGCTTTCTGTAAACACAAGATGTGTAGGTGTTCCCTTCCTTTCTCAACTTTACATCGAGGTCGATTTCTACAGGTGAAAAATTAGAAGTGAATTTCAAGAAGTCAGTAGTACCATTTAGAAACTGTAAGAAGTCTACGGCTTCTGTGTCATTACCATGGAAGAGGATGAAAATATCACCCAGGTAGCGTGTGTAAAATTTCACTGTCTGCATCCTTTCACTGGAAAAAGGAAGTTCTTTTCCCAAAACCCATAAAGAAGTTGGCGACTGAGGCCCCACAAAGCAGCCCATCGCCACGCCTTTTTCTGTAAAAGTAATCCTTATCAAAAAGGAAGTAATTACATGAAAGGACTATGTCCAAGACTTCTGTAACCAAGTCAATTTCAGTCTGTGGTGCTCCACAGTCTAAAAGCAGGAGGAAATCCATTCCACAGCTTCTTGGTGTGGAATGGAGGTGTATAAGTCAACAACGTCGATGGTGAGAAAATTATTCCCATCATCGAGCGGAATGTTGTTGAAGTTGTCTAAAAAGACCAGGAGTCTTTACATACACCCGAAGGTCCTTCAGGTATTTAGACAGGATAGTGTCTACCAATCTGGCGCTGGGATATGTCATAGATGATCTACCATCAACCAGCGCCGCATGGGGATTATTGACATCCTTATGGACCTTGGGGATGCCAAACATGACTGGAATTTTTGGCATAGAGATGTCGATGTAATTGTAAGTTTCTATGTCAATCTTACCCTGCAAGAACAAGTCACGGAAGACGCCTCATCATACTATGGCGGTGTATTTCATTGAGAGAAGCAGGGGAATAGGCAGGTGTGTTAAGGACATCGAGCATTTTTGTTATACAGTGAATTGTCCATAATTACAAGTCCACCCCCTTTATCAGGTTTGACTACTCGAACTGGGTAATGGCATAATTCATCTAAGAGGGAGACTTGTTCTTTAGTAATGTTATACCGAGGAGTTTCGGTATAACTATTACATGCCTTAAAGGAATGTCTGATGTCTGCTTCACAGATCCTTTCAAAAAGCTGGAGAGAAGGGTGGATGGGGGGGTTATACACACTCGGTAGTTTGAGAGAATCATGTGGCAAGGCAACTTCATTGCTAAACAGTAACTTGAAATTTAACTTTCGGACAAAGCATTTTAGTTCAATAAGTTCCTTGGATATGTCACCCATTTTACTAGGGACAAATGTGTAACCAAGGGAAAGTAACTCAACTAATTCCTCCCTTAGTTCCAAGTCTGTGAAATTGTAAATAGTGAAGTCCCTTTACGGTTAAGTATAATTCTTGGACCTTGATGTAGGAAACAAGGGTTAAGGTCAGCAGTCGTGGTGAAGGAGGAAGAGACACCTGCTGTGTAAGAGAAATGAGAGTCCGAACAGTCAAGAACTGAGAGACCAGGGAAGCTTCTTCCGCTTCTATCTCTTGTTGTGAAACTGTCGGTGGTTGCGGTTGCCTAAAAACTGTTGTTGTTTTGTTAGTATTGGTCCTATTTGTGTTGGTGTTATTATTGCCTTGATTACCCTTCTTAAACCCTTTAATCCTGTCACTGCGTCTAGGGCCTACCTCGTCCACTCCTACCTCATCTTCTGAAAGTGAGGGCTGGCGAGACAGGGTGGGGTGCAGGGTTAGGATGTTCCTGGTGGGTACTAGTAGTAGTGTTGTGAGATTCAGAAGCCTGTAATTTAGGATATGCAACGTTATCCTGATAAGCCAATCTGTCTCTGACTAATTTTTATTTTGTTAAGCTTTAGTTTGACAAGAAGCGTGTTAATACTAGAAAGGTACGGTCATAGTCGAACCTGTACCTTACAAAATTCAAGTCTGCTTTAATCTCCTTGTCTAAAACATCAATCTCCTTCAGGAGAACACAAACATGTTGGTTATAATGTTTCACAATAAGCTGTAACAGATCTAAACCTTGCTGTTGAAATAAGTCTTTTAAGTCACAAAGGAAATTGTTGTTGTTGATTAAGCCTGAAGGAGAAAAAGTACTACGTAGACCTTTTGGAACAAGTTTCTCATGAATGCACTGGTTAAAGTAACCAATTTCAAGCTGTAACTTTTTAAGTTTGAGAATTTTACTGTCAAAGATCTTTAATTTATTGGACAGTGACTCATTACTTGAAATGGTATCATGCTGATCAGCTGTACTTTCCATAGGGTTAGAAAAAACAAAGTTGTCAGTATTTGTCATCCATCTTTGTCCACTGTGCACCTTTTCTTGATAGGTCTGTCACAGCACATAACACTGCTGATAGTCTTAGCATGCATTTTCCCAAGAAATTAACCATACCAAGTATGTGTTAGAGTTTCAGCACATTTATAGGACTCTACAGCTCAGCTATAGCCTTATCTTTGCTTGCATCTGGTCTAATATCATAATCACTGATGGTGGGTTAAGTGAGTTAGGGATAGAGCTGGGGGGGTAGTGGTATTTTTGGGTTATAAGTGAGTTAGGGTTAGTAGTGGCAGTTTTTTGGGTTAGGGGTGGGTTAAGTGAGTTAGGGTTAGGGCGCGGGTTAACTGAGTGTGCGATAGTGACGGACCTTAGGGTAAGGGTTTGGGTTAGGGTTGGACGTAGTTGTGTGTGTGAGGTTTAGTGTGGGTTTGTGAGGATTTTGGTGTGCTTGTGTTCTGTGTGTGGTTTTGGATAAGGGGATGTGTTTTGTTAGTTGATTGTTGTTATTGTGGTGTGTGCAGTGTGTGGGGTTTCGTGTTTGTGGACCGTCGGTTACTTGTTTGTCGGGCATGTGAGGTGTCGTGCTTATGGTTTGTCGATAATGTGGTGTCGATGTTTTTGTTGTCGGTGAGAGTGGCTGTCGATCTTATGACCTAGAACCATATATATATATATATATATATATATATATTATATTATATGTGTGTCTGTGAATGTGTGTTTATTTGCCTGTCTCTCTCTCTCTCTCTCTCTCTCTCTCTCTTTCTCTCTCTTTTTGTAGTTTTTAGGTATTCCCAAGTGTTATGACTTGAGCTCTTGCCAAGCTGAAACTTATGTTATATATTACTACTCTGCCTTTCTTAATTTCCATTCCTAACATTTAGTTAGGTGGCATATTTATCAGGTCTTCTGTTCCATCTTCTTTTACTGGAGAACATTAACAGTGCCATCAATCTGTTATCATACTCTCTAGATGGCCTCTAGAAAGTATATCCAGTGCTCCAGAAAGAGTTTCCTGCAATGAAAAAATATCCTTGGGATTCAGTAAACACCATGTAGGCTTTGTGCAGAGCCTACATGGAGTTTTCTTGTGTGCAGGGTGATGTGCGGTGAGAAGCAGCGCTAATTATATATTCATGCCTTGCACCGTGTTTAAAGGTAATCAAGTGTAGTCTCATGCCTGCCAACAATTTTGCCAGCCAGGAAGCCATGTAAAGCAACACAGATAGCAAACCTAGTTACCACAGAGCACAGTAGCTTAGCGGGATTGTGTGGAATGCCACAGTGATTACCAGGGCATAATATATAATTATGTATATGTTCCAAACACAGTACAGGACAGTGTATACAGTGCAATGTATTCTGAAATCCCATTCCAGGCATTTTGTACAGAAGTTGTATAAATAATCTGTAAGGATACAAGGGCTGCCATGTAAAATAAAGGGGAAGTGTGTGTATTGAATAGGGACACACAGATGGGTTGTAGGAACGTACACAGGGAAAGAGGACAGGTGAAACAACCTAATGTACAGCAGATAGGAGTATATCAATGGTAGACAGTTGAAGCAGGAACACCAATCACATATCAATATGGTACAGTACGGACTGCACATTGAAAATTTATATTATGTGACTATCACACAAGGTGACATAACAATGGGGAAGATGTCTTTGTGAGCTAAACATTCTTATATGAACAATGCATAGGTCATCTATCAGGGATGTTATTTACAATCGGTGTAGAGTGCATATTGTGAAGCTATGCAAACTGATTTGCCTGAATATGAGTGTAATCTCAGCAGAGATCTCTAACAAGTGGGACACAGGTAAAGGCTCATGGACAACAGTAAAGGAAGCATGCACAATCATGGACAATATCAGAATAATACCAATGGGAATCCCATGTCTCTGGTATAACATATGTGATTCTGAGCACAAACACACTTGTATAACTATTATGATGTCTGCAATCTATGAGGGGAATCATGCACCCTGCCCTGGCACTGTAACATCTGCTTAAGGTGTTATGAGGGACACTGCTATACCTGTATGTGACATTATAATCAATACAGGCTAGCTGACTGGTATGCAAATGGGTAAATCAAATGGGTTTAGGGCTGCCCATTCCAGGGACTTAAATATAGCCTGCGACTTAAATCCTCCAGCATGCCCTGTTTATCTCCCAGTGACTTCCAGGTCTTCGGAACAGGCTACCAATTCATGTGAAGCAGAGCACCTCTATGACACTGTGTAAGAGGAACCTGAATGAGTGGATGGGGCACCATAAATTCTTACCAGGGATAGCGCCCACAACACTTCTGTACATGGGCAGTCATCATTAAATGCTGTATTGGGTATTGACTAGTACCACTATGGAATTACATTGGGTTGAAATGGCTAAGCTTAAAATGACCTCCAGGTTGATAGCCTAGTAATCTCCTATGATCCTATGATCCTACGCATGGCATATATATATATATATATATATATATATATATATATATATATATATATATATATATATATATATGGCAAAATCCACACTGTCATGAATGTTATCCATGCATCACCTTATCAAACAGCTATGTATAGTTTCATAGGCTCATAGGTAGGTACTAGGCTATCTGCCCAAAGACATTTATAAGCCTAGCCAGAATATGTTGGCTTTCACCACCCCCTTAGATTAGTTCCCTGTGCCTCTGTCCAGCAGACCCACTGAAGTGATCCCCGGAGTAAATGTTCTGTTTCCTATCCACTCGTCAAGGTTGCTCTTGAAGAGTGTTAGCAGGGAGCTCTACCTAATGTAGATTGGAATCTTGTTCCAAAGCATGGGAAGTCTCTGGGACAGGAATCTATCTCTCCAGCACATCCTATTTATTGTTGGGGTGAGGTTTAGATCCCCAGAGTGTCTGGCTCTAGGGGATATGTTTTTCTTTAGGTGGAGCATGTTCATCAATTCTGGGTTGGACATGGTCTTGTATGTCAGGCAGAGATCACCTCTGAGTAGGCGTTATGCAACTGAGTACAGCTGGAGTTTCTTCAATCGAGCTGCATAGGGCATCTGTTTGAAGCCTGTGATCTTCTTGGTGACTCTCTGTGGTCTTTCCAGCTGTTGCAGGTGTCTTGTAAGGTACATCCCAAATGTACTCTGTGATGGGTCTGATGAGTGATGAGTAGAGGGGCACAATGACCTCTTTTGATCTGGATCCGAACCATTTTGTGATTAGGTGGGCCACATAAAGGATTTTCTAACCACTTTGGCAATGTGATTATCAAAGGAGAGATTACTATCCCCAGATCCCTTATTACGTCTTCCGTATTTAGGGGACTACCACCTATGTGGTAGCTTATGGGTACTTTGTTTTTTCCATGGGGATGACTATGCACTTTTTGGCATTTAGCTTGAGGCCATGATTTTGACACCAGGTATCCGTCTCAGTGAGACCCTTTTGGAGGATGTTTGTGTCAGCTGGAGAGTCAATTATTACCCCTAGTTTGCAGTCGTCTGCAAACTTGGTCAGCCATAGTCATTCTGTGCTTGCCTGTACCTCTGTGAAGTATATGCCAAACAGCAGGGGTCCTAGGACTGAGCCCTGGGGAATGCCACTTGTAACCGGTTTAGAGTCGGACCTAGCTCCCGCAACTCTCACCATGTGGGTTCTGTCCGTGAGCCAGTTGGTAACCCATCTTGTGACATAGGGGTTTATGTTCAGGCTGGTGAGCTTGTCTATAATACCAGAATGGGAAATGGTGTCAAAGTCCTTTGCAATGTCTAGGTAGGCTGTGTGTACCACCTTTCCCTCATCTATAGCCTTGGTAACTGTCTCAAAGAAGTCCGCCAGGTTTAGGAGGCATGATCTGCCCTTAACAAAGCCGAACTGCATAGGGTCCAGTGTTTGGAGTTTCCCAATGTCTCTGTTAATGAGTTCAGTGATGATGCACTCCATAGCCCTTGCAGACCAAGCTAGTCAGGCTTATAGGGCGATAGTTCCCAGGGTCTGTTGTGTCTCCATCTTTGTGAAGCAGAATAACCGTTGCTGTGTGCCACTCTATGGGTATGTAGCCTGTGAAGAGGCTGAGTTTCAACAGTGTGTTTAGGTGAGGGGTTAGTTCATCTTTGAGCTCATGTAGGACACAGACTGGGACACCATCTGGTCCCATTGATGCTGTTTTTTTGGCTTTGGAGAGTGCTGTTTTAATCTGTCTGTGATTTCTTGGGGTCTACATTCTTTTGGTATGGTTATGGGCCCTTTTGGGGTGAGAGGGGGTGAAGTTTCCACTGAACCTGTCTGCCAGGATGTTGGCAATATCAGTCGGTTCAGTGTATTTTGTGCCATTCTGCACTAACTCTGAGCAGATCTGAGCATTGCCACTTAGATACTTGACATAACTAAAGAATGCCTTGTGGTTATCTTTGGAGTACTTGGCAATTTTTCTTTCGAAGCTCGCCTTGGATGATTTTATGATGGATTATAGTTTCTTGCTGATACTGATCAGGGATGTCATCCCTTCTTGGGATATTACTCTTTTCTGTATTAGTTTCCTACTTCTATTGTATAGCTTGTTTATGGCAGGGGTCCACCAGACTGGTTTCCTTTTCTTGGAGGAGTGAGTCTTGGTTTTGCTTGGGATAACACGATACATGCATTGTTGTAGGTGCCCATAGAATGCATTAGTAAAGGTATTTGCAGCTTGGACACCATTATCCTTTAGCATGGGGGCTTT
This sequence comes from Protopterus annectens, assembly GCF_019279795.1. NCBI lineage: Eukaryota > Metazoa > Chordata > Ceratodontiformes > Protopteridae > Protopterus > Protopterus annectens. The sequence continues at coordinate 600,209,055 of NC_056726.1, forward strand.
GCAACATTCCACCTCTGTCTTATGTAACATGAAGTTTGCTTTTGAAAAGTTTTTCACGGTGGTTTCCTTGTCCAGGGGTAGGGGCAGAATGTGGATATCCGGAGTGATTTGTGTATGGTCAGATCTAACCAGTGAGGGGTTGACCTCCAGTGTGGAACACCGGTTGCCCATGTTGGTGATGACCAGGTCCAATATATTGCCACCTCTGGTGGGAGTGTTGACCAGTTGATCCAGGGTGTTTGAGTTTATAAATTCTAGGAAATGTTGGGCAAAGGAGCTAGTACTTAAGTAGTTCTCACAGTTAATGTTTGGGTAATTGAAATCACCCAATATTAGGTTGTTTGGTAGGACCTTTATGTTTCCCAGTGCACTTAACAGAAGACTAATATACAGTACTGTAAGTTTGTACTTAACTTCAGCTACTAATGCAGGTTATTGTAGCCAAACAAGTCTCTCAGAAATTGAGCATAAAATGAATTTTCAAACATTGTGGCTAGCACTTAAAAGTAGAGAGAAAACCCTCTAGGCTAACAGTTAAATATCAGATAACAAAGAAGTGAGAAGACCACCACACCCTCTTAAAGCAGAGAGACACACAGCACACTATTCAGTGAAACAATTAGGTATCAGAAAAAATAAAATACAGTACTTTTAAAACTGCAAGTTTGCACTTAACAAAAGACTAAAATACAGTACTGCAAGTTTGCAGTTAACTTCAGTTTCTAATGCAAGTGATTGTAGCCAGCCATGTATATCAGAAATTGAGCATAAAGTGAATTCTCAAACTTTGCGGCTAGCACTTAAAAGTAAAGAGGAAACCCTCTAGGCAAACAGTTAAATATCAGATAATGAAGAAGTGAGAAGACCACCACATCCTCTTACAGAAGAGAGACACACAACTCACTATTCAGTGAAACAATTAGGTATCAGAAAAAAAATAAAATGTAATACTTTTAAAACTGCAAGTTTGGACTTAACAGAAGACTAAAATACAGTACTGCAACTTTGCATGTAACTTCAGCCTCTAATGCAGGTGATTGTAGCCAACTAAGTCTCTAAGAAATTGAGCATAAAATTAATTCTCAAACTTTGTGGCTAGCACTTAAAAGTACAGAGGAAACCCTCTAGGCTAATAGTTAAATATCAGATAGAGAAGTGAGAAGACCACCACCACCTCTTACAGTAGAGAGACAAACAGCTCACGATTTAGTAAAACAATTAGGTATCAGAAAAAATAAAATACACTACATTTAAAACTGCAAGTTTGCACTTAACAGAAGACAAAAATATAGTACAGAAAGTTTGCACTTAACTTCAGCTTCTAATGCAGGTGATTTTAGCCAACCAACTCTCTCAGAAATTGAGCATAAAATGAATTCTCAAACTATGTGGCTAGTACTTAAAAGTACAGAGGAACCCTCTAGTCTATCACTTAAGTATCAGATAGTAATGAAGTGAGAAGACCACCACCCCCTCTTACAGCAGAGAGACCCACAGTACACAACTCAGTGAAACAATTAGGTATCAGAAAAAAATAAAATACAGTACTTTTAAAACTGCAGGTTTGCACTAAACAGAAGACTAAAATACAGTACTGCAGGTATGCACTTAACTTCAGTTTCTAATGCAGGTGATTATAGCCAAACAAGTCTCTTAGAAATTGAGCATAAAATGAATTCTCAAATTTTGTGGCTAGCACATAAAAGTATAGAGGAAACCCTCTAGGCTAACAGTTAAATATCAGATAAAGAAGTGAGAAGACCAACACCCCCTCATACAGCAAAGAGACACACAACACACTATTCAGTGAAACAATTAGGTATCAGAAAAATAAAATGCAGTACTTTTAAAAGTGCAAGCTTGCACTTAACAGAAGATGAAAATACAGTACTGCAAGTATGCACATAACCTCAGCTTCTAATGCAGGTCATTGTAGCCAACCCAGTCTCTCAGGAATTGAGCATAAAATGAATTCTCAAACTTTGTGGCTAGCACTTAAAAGTACAGAGGAAACCCTGTAGGCTAACAGTTAAATATCAGATAACAAAGAAGTGAGAAGACCACCACCCCTCTTACAGCAGAGATACACACAGCACACACAGCACACTATTCAGTGAAACAATTAGGTATAAGAAAAAATAAAATATAGTACTTTTTAAACTGCAAGTTTGCACTTAACAGAAAACTAAAATACAGTACTGCAAGTTTGCATGTAACTTCAGCTTCTAATGCAGGTGATTGTAGCCAACCCACACTTTCAGAAATTGAGCATAAAATGAATTCTCAAACTTTGTGGCTAGCACTTAAAAGTGCAGAGGAAACCCTCTAGGCTAACAGTTAAAAAGCAGATATCAAAGATGTGAGAAGGCCACCACCCCCTCTTACATTAGCAGGAAGACGCACAGCACACTATTCAGTGAAACAATTAGGTATCAGAATAAAATACAGTACATTTAAAACTGCAAGTTTGCACTTAACAGAAGACTAAAATACAGTACGTCAAGTTTCCAATTAACTTCAGCTTCTAATGCAGGTGATTGTAGCCAACCTTGTCTCTCAGAATCTGAGCATAAAATGAATTCTCAAACTTTGTAGCTAGCACTTAAAAGTACTGAGGAAACTCTCTAGGCTAACAGTTAAATATCAGATAACAAAGAATTGAGAAGACCACCACCCCCTGATACAGCAGAGAGACACACAACACACTATTCAGTGAAACAAGTAGGTATCAGAAAAAAATAAAATACAGTACTTTTAAAACTGCAAGTTTGCAATTAACTGAAGACTAAAATACAGTAGTGCAAGTTTGCACTTAACATCAGCTTCTAATGAAACTTATTGCAGCCAACTAAGTCTCTCAAAAATTGAGCATAAAATGAATTCTCAAACTTTGTGGCTAGCACTTAAAAGTGCAGAGGAAACCCTCTAGGCTAATAGTTTAATTTCAGATAACAGAAAAGTGAGAAGACCACCACCACCTCTTACAGGGGAGAGACACACAGCATACAATTTAGTGAAAGAATTAAGTATCAGAAAACATAAAATACACTACTTTTAAAACTGCAAGTTTGCACTTAACAGAATACTAAAATACAGTACTGCAAGTCTGACTTAATTTCAGCTTCTAATGCAGGTGATTTTAGCCAACCACCTCTCTCAGAAATTGAGCATAAAATGAATTCTCAAACTGTGTGGCTAGTAGTTAAAAGTACAGAGGAACCCTCTAGGCTATCACTTAAGTATCAGATAGTAATGAAGTGAGATGCCCACCACCCCCTCTTACAGCAGAGAGACCCACAGTACACAACTCAGTGAAACAATTAGGTATCAGAAAAAATAAAATACAGTACTTTTAAAACTGCAAGTTTTCACTAAACAGAAGACTAAAATACAGTACTGCAGGTTTGCACTTAACTTCAGCTTCTAATGCAGGTGATTTTAGCCATCCAACTCTCTCAGAAACTGAGCATAAAATGAATTTTCAAACTGTGTGGCTAGCAATGAAAAACTACAGAGGAACCCTCGAGCATAACATTTAAGTATCAGATATCAATGAAATTAGAAGACCACCACCCCCTCTTAAAGCAGAGAGACCCACAGCACACAATTCAGTGAAACAATTAGGTATCAGAAAAAATAAAATACAGTACTTTTAAAACTGCAAATTTGCACTTAACAGCAGACTAAAATTCAGTACTGCAAGTTTGCACTTAACTTCAGCTTCTAATGCAGGTGATTGTAGCCGACCAAGTCTCTCAGAAATGTAGCATAAAATGAATTATCAAAATTTGTGGCTAGCACTTAAAAGTACAAAGAAAACCCTCTTGGCTAACAGTTAAATATCAGATAACAAAGAAGTGGGAAGACCACCACCCCCTCATACAGCAGAGACACACAACATACTATTCAGTGAAACAATTAGGTATCAGAAAAAATAAAATACAGTACTTTTTAAACTGCAAGTTTGCACTTAGCAGAAGACTAAAATACAGTATTGGAATTTTGCACTTAAATTCTGCTTCTAATACAACTGATTGTAGCCAACTAAGTCTCCCAGAAATTGAGCATAAAATGAATTCTCAAACATTGTAGCTAGCACTTAAAAGTACAGAGGAAACCCTCTAGGCTAACAGTTAAATATCAGATAACAAAGAAGTTAGAAGACCACCAACCCCTTTTACAGCAGAGAGACACACAGCACACTATTCAATGAAACAATTAGGTATCAGAAGAAATAAAATACAGTATTTTTAAAACTGCAAGCTTGCAATTAACAGAAGACTAAAATACAGTACTGCAAGTTTGCACTTAACTTCAACTTCTAATGCAGGTGATTGTAGCCAAACAAGTCTCTCAGAAATGTAGCATAAAATGAATTCTCAAACTTTGTGGCTAGAACTTAAAAGTACCGAGGAACCCTCTAGGCTAACACTTAAATATCAGATAACAAAGAAGTGAGACCACCACACCCTCACAGCCGAGACACACACTGCACACTATTCAGTGAAACAATTAGGTATCAGAAAAAATAAAAAACAGTACTTTTAAAACTACACGTTTGCACTTAGACTAAAATATAGTACTGCAAATTTGCAGTTTACTTCGGCTTCTAATGTAGGTGATTGTAACCAACCAAGTCTCTCAGAAATGGACCATAAAATGAATTATCAAACATTGTATGTACAGTGAGCATGACTTGAACATGTATCTCACATGTATCTGGAATAACTACTGGCAGGTTGTGTAGACCACCCATCAAGTTATGTATATGCAGCAAAAATGATGCCTACATATGGCCACTAAAGTGTGTGACAGCTCACTGTGGCAAAGGTGGTTCACTTCAGTTACACATCACTGGAAGATGTGTAGGGGGGTATATGAAGAAGGTTGCATTGTACTCAGTTATTGGTATGATGGAGGCTGTGAACTATGGAGGTGTTATGGCCTTTGATGTAGATGTCCTTCACATACTCAGTAGTTGTATTACATACAACAGAATAGTCAGCACTGTGGCCACATGCTGGTGGATATTCCATATACCATCTACCCCAGGAAACAGGGCACATACCTATTGGTCTGATTATAGGGTGTGATGTTTACATTATCCTTGGGTTATGTGTCTGTTGTCATGATGTAACAAATCCCCTCATGTTTTTGCTTCATTGCAGGTGTTGTCATGGCTGTGGCAGCAACCTTTGGTCTGTGTCTGTATTATACTAATATCATCATTGGATTCAATGACTGCCCACAATCTGTAATCCTTCAGATAGCTGTTTGGACACAGGATGTGTATGTCATTTGTGACATCTGTGACTTAAATAATGGACAGGAAAGGGTCTACCAGACAGCTCTGATGTATGGACCTGATCTCTAGCCTGAGATATAGGTCACTTCACACATTTCAATATATTTAGATGCCATGTATCTGATCCACTGGTCTACCAACTTGGTGATATAGTTGTTTATGGCCACATCCGACAGTGCTGAGTGAATACCTCAGTATGGATTTGTGTAAAATGCCTTTAGCTTGTCAAGGTCAAAACGATGGTAGTGTTGCCATCATGCATCCCTCAATGACCTCTTTGAGGACATCTAACAGATGTAACAGACATGATGTAGCATTAACGACTCACACAGGTCTGTTGCACACAGCCGAGATATCACTAGTGTCCATTTTGAAAAGGTCCATGATGATGTGTGGCCTACCTCACAGATGTGGAGAGTCAGGATGTGTTTATATATGCATGCATTGGGTGCTGACCCCAACTCAGATGGATGCATGTTGATGTACACCCTTCTTTGGGAATGTAGTCTGTGAGGAGGGTGTGTTGAAGTATGTAGTCAACCATGTCAGGAAGGTGTATGTGCTGAGTCATGCTATAGGGGATCTATGATGTTGTAACAGCTCATTGATTCTGTGTGATAGGCCTCGATGAAGGTAAGTACATACTGCCTATCTTGATCTGGCCTAGGGTTTGGACACTCCTCCACAAAGTTATCACTGAGAAACTCTCCCATCTGGAAATTAACCCTTATTTCATTAGATGGGTAACCAACTGGCTCACCAACAGAACACATTCTGTGAAAGTTGGTGAATCAACCTGTAGCAGTAGAGCTGTCACCATTGCCGTACCCCAGGGATATGTGCTTGGCCCTTTACTGTTTGGAATTTATTTCTCGACAGTTTGTGCTAAAGTATATGGCCCTTGGCTTACTGCATTTGCTGATTCTTGCATATTGGGTGCAATCATTGAGTTCACCACTGGTGATAATATACTACAGCCGGGGCTAACACAGATAAATGATTGGCGACAAAGATATATGGTCCACAAATAATGCAAAAATGTGTCTTTATTTTGTCTTTCTGCAAAGTGGAATTCCCTGCTAATTACAACATTGCCAACACTCCCACTATGCTGAAACCCAGTTATGCAAGACCTGTGAACAAACATAGAAAGCAATCTGGACTTCGACAACCAAGTGTCCATAGTGGTATGGAAAGGCTAAGTTGTGCACATCATAAGTCACGCCAGCATATTCAGATCTGAGGATTATATATAACACCGCTCTAGTTGAACATCATCAGAACACTAATAGAGTATAATGCTCCCTTTTGTATGTACCTCACTAGACACATGCCGCAGTTGGAGAGACCACAGGGGTTTCTCACCAAGAAAACACAGGGCCTACAAACTGTGCCATGACATATGTGGATAGACTGAAAGCTATGTCACTGTAATTTGTATCGTATATGATGAGGTGACTTCTGTCTGCCCTTCAGACCAGTCTCTGGCCCTGCCATCTTGGGAATAGCGCAAATCCAGAAGTCAGATATAGGTGATGACATGAGCAGTGTCTAGTGAGTAGAATATGGTAATAGCAGTGTCCCACATGCTGTTGTAAAAGGCACTCCTTAATGTCATGCAAGTGCACAAACACACACATACATACACACACACACACACACACGCACACACACACACACACACACACACACACACACACACACACACACACACACACACACACACACACACACCAGTTGACTGCAGTAAGAATAGCTAAGTACACAGACTACAGAACTCTGTATTTAAGGCAAGAGCCACAGTCTCAGACAATGCTTTATAGGTGATGACATCAGCAGCGTCTGGTGAGGAGAATATGATAATAGCAATATCCTACATGCTGGTGTAAAAGGATCTCTCTAATGTCATGCAAGTGAACAAATACACACACACACACACACACACACACACACACACACACACACACACACACACACACACACACACACACACACACACACACACACACACACATGCAGCTGACTGCAGTGAGAACAGAACGTCCTACCTAAGTACACAGACTACAGAGCTCAATACTTTACACAAGTACCATGGTATACATCTGACTTTTACAAGGGTACAGGACAACTTATAATGGATGACATCAGCAGTGGATGTTGGAGAGATGATTTTGCGGGACCTGCGTGAAATGGATGTGTACGCATATTGAACTGTGAAGATAGTTCTAGTTCTGCATGTCACCAGGTTGATGTGCATTGCATATCACACAACATTTATTAATTTATATACTGCAGTTGATCTTTTTGGAAACAAGTACTGACAGACCAAGGTTCCAGTGCATGGGGTGAGTAACACATGGCTGCATTGTAAATATGTGACACATTGTTAGATAAGGCCTTCAGTTGTTTGTTATGTGTCCACATGTAGTTTTATGGCATGAAGAGTAAATGGACAGTAAACAGCACTCATCCATGCTAATATTGACTTTGCATAGCTCAGCAGCTAGCAGCGAGTTTGCACTATGGTTGGCAAAGTGTTTGTGCATACAAAATACACATTTCCATTACTTTACCTGTTTGCACATAGTTAAGAAGTGCGCAAATGTGGGACTCGTTGCTAAAATTCTGGGAGCTAACACTGAGTGCATGAAACACACCTGCTGCTTAGCTGACTATGTGGCAGCAGGTGTAAATGCATCAATGCATTGCTTTCTGAGCCCAGATGAGACTGGATTCAAATCCAGGTGTATTTAATACGTTTAAATAAACAGTGATAATGCAATGACATTATTCTTTATAGTACATTTAGCATGTTTTACAGTGTGTTGACATAGTGCAATGGGGTTAAGCAGTATTGCGCAGAGCTAACCATAACATTGTAGAGCTGCTCATTGTTGCTTGGCATTAGTGTGAGATGCCAAACTACAGGCAAACATAGAGTCAAAGTCAAAGTAAACTTTATGGTCATTTAGGCCCACACATGAGTGCAGGCTAAATTAAATTTTGTTGCTTCAAACTCAATGTGCAGACAAAACATAAAAAAATTTAACAATGTAAATATAAAAACAGAATTACAGACTCTATATATGACATTAACAGTGACACAAAAACAGAATTACAGACTCTATATATGGCATTAACATTGACATGACACTAGGACATAATTACAATTTTCGTATGTCTGTCTATAGCAGCACTTAGTATTGCACAGTACATATTGCACTTGAGGCTTAAGCAGTGGTAGACTAGAGACCATTTTATCCCATTGCATGGAATGTAGCTTGTATTTCAAGTTATTGCACAAAAGTAATAATCATTTAGTGAACTATTGCACAAGTGAGAGAACCTGGAAATAAGTTATTGCAGTTTGACAAAAAGATATTTCCTTCAGCCAGTGTGGCCACTGACTAGGTGACCTGTTGGCTCAGATGGCCTGAGGAAAGAAGCTATTTCTGAATCTAGTCATTTTGCAGCATATGCTTCTGTAGCTCTTAACCAAAGACAAGCAGGAGAACAGTCCCTGAGCCGGGTGGACACGGTCTAACAATATTTGTGGCACTTCTGAGAGACCATGCAGAGTGTAGATCCTGTATAGGTGGATGCGTGGACCTTGTTATTCTTTCTGCCACTTTCACCACCCTTTGGAGGGCCTTACTATCCATGCCCTTGTAGTTTCCATACTATACTGTGATAGTGCTTGTCACGATGCTCTCAATGGTGGTTCTAAAGAAGGTTGTGAGCACCAAAGATGGGAGGTTTGCTCTCCTCAACCTGCGTAGGAAGTGAAGTCTTTCTTGTACTTTCTTGACAATGTGATTAGTATTGATGGACCATGTCAAGTCTTCTGCTATGTACACCCCTAGGAATTTTGTATTCTTCACCCTTTCCACTGTTTCCCCCTTGATTGTGAGAAGGAGCTGTGTCACCCATTTTTTCCTGCAGTCTACAATTATCTCTTTGGTTTTGTTTATGTTCAGACCCAGGTTATTGTTGTCACATCAGTCAAACAGATGTTTCACCTCCTGCCTGTATACTGTTTCATCACCATTGCTGATTAGGCCTATGACTGTAGTATCATCCACACATTTCATGATGTGATTTGCGCTGAACCTAGCCGTGTCATCATGGGTCAGCATGATGAACAGCAGAGGACTGAGAACACATCCTTGAGGGACTCCTGTGCTTAGTGTAAAGCTCTTTGAGGTGTTATTTCCAACTCTTACTCTTTGCAGTCTGTCAATAAGGAAGTCCAAAATCCAGTTATAAATAGGAGCACTGACCCCCAAGTGAATCAGTTTCTCTATCAGATGTTGAGGTATGGCTGTGTTAAAGGCAGAGATGAAGTCAATGAATAGTAGTTGGACATAACAGTTCTTGTTTTCCAGATGAGCTATGGATGTGTGGAGTGCCATTGAGATGACATCTGCAGTGTCAAGAAGATGTGTGAAATGGAGAGCTATGTATGGGATGATGTTTTTTTTTTTTGTGGGATAAGTGCCCATTTTTTTAAATTCAGTAAGAAAGGAATGCTGGGTAAGGGTGTTGGTATTTGTGGGTCAGGTAAGTTGTGTAGGTGAGGAAGCAAATGCAAACAAACAACACAAACAAGACAAGACACAAGGACAGTGAGGAACACAAAAGGTTAGGGACACCATAATTGGGGTGACAGAGTGGACAACCCCGGCTCATGCCCATCAAATATGGAGACAGTGAGAATCTAGTCCTTATCCACTGGACTGTCATCACTGTCCCCTTACTTTGCTGGCAGCCGGAGTGCTTGATGTCTTCTCCTCCTACGTACCATGAGGGAGAGCAGCCTCTCCATACTGTGTAGGTGTACACCAGTGGTGCAGTGTGCAACCCTACGCACCAACCCTGGCATCTTCTGGTTGATCTTGAAATCCCCACCTCCACCACAACTCCAGGACAGTACCACAGCACCAGCTGCTAGGGCAGTACAACCTGAGGAGGCAGGCAGTGCAGCAGCAGTGGGAGTACTGCCAGTTTGGGTCCCAGATGTGCTGGGCATCGGTACTGGAACCAGTGGAAAGGGAGTAGGCTGACCCACTGGGGCTGGTCTCCCTCGCTGTGCTGTGAAGCATTTAGTGATTTGTTACTGATGGATGACATGGAGGCATTTTGATGACACATAATAAAAAATAAAAAAAAACAGATGAGTTGGGGTGAGAGAAAAAGAAAGAGATAGAATTACTACCATCATATGTGACATACAATGCATCAACACAATTATACAACTATTTTATCTGAAGTATTGCATTGAAGTATACATCCTAACAAATACACACTATAACTACAGATTGCTGCAAGTAATTCTTGCAATGTGCATAGATTGCAAACATGATTGGTCCAATTATACAGATTACAGTTAACAGCGGGGCATTTATGCCACTTGTATAGAGTTTAAATTATGTAAATTATTAAAGAAATGCATTATTGTATAGTTGTTACTCATGGTATTTGAGCCCATGACCTCTGACTACAGTCTTAAACTTGACTCCTAAAGTTGGTTTGTGCTACAGACTAATGCATGCATACTTGCTCTTACAGTTAGGATATGCATGCTCAATTTGCTACAACTGTATAGAAAACCCAAAATCTATCTTTAACTTTTAAAGCTACAATGATACATCTCTTGTTCTATATACATGCTACTTGCTTCCCTCAGTCTATCCATTCAATTAGCACAAGTTTGTCAATTAAGCTCTATTTCAGCATTAGCTGTGGAAAGAACAGAAAAGAACATAAGATCATTATGCATACCAATCTTGCTTATATTTAGCTTTATATGTATTAAAATACTCTTTTATTAGTATACTTACACAGCTGTGGGATGTCACCAGTTCAAAATTCTGTGAACCACTGGTTGAGGGTATCCCTCTTGTGCCTGTGTAGGTCATTAAAATGGTGCCTACACTGTTCTCCAGAGTGTAGGAAGCCAGTAACACTGGATACAGCCTAAGCCAAACTATGTCAAGCCTCAGATTTGTATTGGGAGCCAGAATAGACCCCCAGCAGAAGCCTTTGATTGAAGCACTTTACCAGGAGTCCAGTAAATATCTTGGATTCCTGAACACCCCACATCTGCGCCCTAAACTGGACACCCTCCCTCTAACACCAGACATGTCTAATACCAGAACTAGAGCAATGGCAACTAATGATTTTTCACCAATTCATGTTAATACATTTACTGGCAGTGCACAAACCCAAGCAATGATGCCAACCACATTTGCACAATGTTAAGCAGAATACAGCAGCGCCAAGCAGGGAGGAAAGAAATATTTTAAATTAGAAGGTTAATCTGACACTTGACCTTAGTTTGAGGGGTGTCTGCTGCAGTAGCTTGGAAATATATTTAAAAAAATGGAAGGTAACTGTTAGGTGAGTTAAGTTTGCAGACATGCACTGGAGGCATAAATTTAATGACCTAACACATGTTCCTTTGGCTTTATACACTGATAAAATTGATTTTTAAAGTGTGTGATTCCAACCTAGGCATAAAGGGCAAAACATTTTCTTCCACAGTGGTGATTTTCCATTTTTGCCACAGATGAAGTGCTGCTCAGACATAGTCATGAATCATTCATAAATACAGCTAACAGTTTGAGGTGTTACACGTGTATGTGTGTGACCTGACAATATTCTTGTATATAGATACAGTTGTGCAAGTGTCTTATTTCATAGAGAAGGCCATCCGTGTCCAGAGAGCAGAACTATACTTACAGAAATATAGTAGACAGTATACCCTCAGACATACATCTGAAAATACAAAAAGGGTGTCTTAACCCTCATACATAAAATTCATATCAGCTCCACTATCTAAAATGTTATAAATGAGAGTAACTATAATGGGAAATGGAACAACAGTAAAAATGTCTGGAACATCCTGTATTAGACCCCAGGACCATGTGTATGACAGCTCTACACTTACGCCTGTTGCAACCAGAATGTTGAGATGACACTTGTACATTTTTCAGTTTATTGCTATAAACTGGACTGTCGCAACAGTAAAAATAGGTTGCATACCCTGCTCTAGAATACAGGATCTATATTCCAGTACTACACTTACACCTGCTGCCACAGGAGTAGTTACATGACAGTTCCATAATTTCCTATTCATTCTATAGTTTTGTGTGTTAACTGCAACACAATGCTGCTTAGAGTGTTTGCATGATGCTCCACAGAATTAATTGAATGTATCTATGCATATGGTTTGCAAGTGTTTGATGGCTACAGTTGTTGAGGAGCCTTGCTAACCACCGTGCAATGTTGCTTAGCGGTGTTGCCTAATGAAAAGCAAAAATTGCAACAATATATCCTTTTTGACCTTTACACTTTTACAGACCCCCTGTCTGCAGGCATTCTGTCTGCTTCCACTGTGGGCCACTATCCAGGTTTGCTCACTGCTAAGCATAACACAAATGAGATAAGCACTAAACCCAACAGTCATTGTGTTTCTCCATTTCCCTTGTTTGCCATAAGCCATGCACTGTGCAAACTCTGACAAAAAATAAATAAATAAAAAATAAAGGGAAAAGTAATTGAAATGAAGAAAAGCAATCTATGAAATAAACAGTCCAAAATGTTTGTTATTACAAATGAAATATTTTTTACTTAGGTCTGGATTTGAACAATCACTCCAATGAACTTTCATATTACAGTAAGGGTGTCTTATCCCTCTTTGCCACACAACTGATTGCATGCTTAGGACGTTGTTATTAATATGATAATTTGTGGGGACTTCACTCTCCCCAAAGGGGACAATGCATTTTTTGGTATTCAGCTTGAGGCCATGTTTCTGGCACCAGTCATTTGTCTGAGTGAGACCTTCTTGGAGGATGTCTACATCACTAGGGGAATTGATGACAGCACCCAGCTTGCAGTCATCTACAAACTTGGTCAGCCATAGACAACTGGTTTTGGCCTGCACCTGAGAAAAGTATATCCCAAATAACAGAAGCCCCAAGACCAAACCCTGAGGTACACCGCTTGTTACAGGTCTACCGCTTGTGGTGGCTTCCCCTATTTTGACTAGGTGGGTTCTATCAGTGAGCCAGTGTGCTACCTATCTGGTAACTTATGGATTGATGCCTAGTTGAGAGCGTGTATCTATTATGCCCGAGTGAGGAATAGTGTCAAAGGCTTTGGCCAGGTCAAGATAGGTGGTGTGCACCATCTTCCCCTCTTCCATGGCATTGGTGACTGTCTCAAGGAAATCAACCAAATTAAGCAGACACAACCTCCATTTGATGAAACCAAACTGTGTGGGATTGAGTTTTTGGAGGTTACTAATGTCCTTGTTAATGAGGTCCATATTAATCTGTTCTATGGCCTTGCAGATCAGGCTAGTTAGGCTGATAGGTCTATAATTTCCCAGATCACTGGACGCTCCACCTTTGTGTAAAGGGATGACAGTGGCTGTCCTCCATTCAGCTGGGATGAATCCAGTACTTAGGCATTGGTTGAATAGGACGCCTAATTGTGCTTCCAGTTCCTGCCTGATTTCACGTAGGATGCAGCCTGGTATGTTATCAGGTCTAATGGAGGCTGTATTTTTTTCCTTTGAGAGAGCAGTGATGACCTATTCCTTAGATATAAGGGGAAGGGGTCAGGTACTTTGGATGTCCTGATTTACTGAAGAGGGGACAGAGGGATGAAGTTTTCACTGAATCTGACAGCCAGCAAGTTTGCTATATCTACGGCATTTGTATATGTGGTGTCCTTAACCACCAGTTCTGAACAGATCTGAGTGTTTCCTTTGAGGTTGTGGACATATGTGAAGAAGGCCTTATGATTGTCTCTAGTAGATGTGACCAATTTGGAATGAAGTTTGCTTTGGAGGATTTCACTTGTGCTCTTATTTGGTTGTTCAGACTAAGGAGACATTGCTTCTAATTGGGTGCCTACTCCTTCTTGGTCTTGGAGAGCAATTTCTTCCTTTTGTTATAGAGTTTATTTATTGCAGATGTCCACCAGACAGGTTTACTCTTCCTTGCAGAGAATGATTTAGTCCTGTCTGGTATTCCTGATTCCATGCATCTATATAAATGCTCATATAGTACTTTGGTGTAGTTTTGGATATTGGTGCCAGTTTCTACAGAGGGAGAGGGGGATGTGAAACTGTTTATACCATCCCTCAGGAGGCTGTAATCAGCTTTGAAGAAGCCTTTATGTCTGATCCTAGCTAGAGGCAGGTTGGGGGAGATGGCGACTTCGAAAGTGACCACTTTATGGTTGGATCTTACCAGGGAGGATGATACTATAGAGATGCTGCAGTGGTTACTTATGTTGGTTAATACCAAGTCCAAGATATTATCACCTCTTGTGGGGGTATTGACTAGCAGTTCCAAGGTATTTGCATTGACAAAAATCAAGGAATCTCTGGGCATTTGTGATCTGGCATGAATAGTTCTTCAAATCTATGTTTGGGAAGTTAAAGTCACCCAGGATTAGGGAAAAGGGTTGAAGCTTTATAGATTTGACCAGGTCCAAATAAGTGGATTGGGTAGCTTGAGTCAGATTTGGGAGCTGGTAGCTAGCTATGGTTTGAATAGGGGTCTTGTCAATGGTTAACTGCACCTGGAGTGTCTCCTGTGTGTCATACTATTTGACCAGCCTGGGGGTGTGTATGTCTTTAATGTATATTGAAACTCCACCTCCTTTGGCTTTACTGCTCACAGTTAGGGGTCTGAATGTATGATAGGTTGAGTAACCAAGTAAGGCTGGGGTGCTCTCCAGAGGTATGAGCCAGGTTTCTGTGACTGCACAGATGTCAGCATTTTCCAGGGTTAAGAATGCATGCAATGAGTGCAGTTTCATGTTTAAACTCCTAGGTTTTAGCAGCATGACCTTTAATTTGCATTTTGTTGAAATTATTATGTTGGTTTTATTGACCTCAGGACTTTTTCTAAAACAGGCACTATGGGGGAGGCAAGAACCTTTGCCAGAAGCCTGAAGCTCAGGTGAGACAGATGCATGCCATGTCTGTCACTGCATCATGGTCTGTCAATCATATCTTCCCAGGCTGTCAGGTACTGGATCCCGCTGGAATGACACCAGAAACTAAGTCAATTGTTAAAGTCAATCATTTGCCGTTTGTATTGAGGCATCATTCTGGATTCAGTTCCAGATGCAGGTCTCTGCACCAAGCACAATTTCCCTCAAGAGCACACAGGGAACACACTCAGTCTGGGGGCTGGGTTTTCCTCTATCTCTCCAGGTCCCCAATAAGAGTCCCCACTGGCACAACTGTAGAGTTGAGTCCTCAGCAGAGTGTTCCAAGCCAAGACCTCCATCATCCTCTTTGTGAAGCCAGTGCTCTGTGTTCCCGCTCCAAGTAGCTGATACACACACTCTTTGAGATTTGATTTTTCACACACACATGCGCACACACACACACACACACACACACACACACACACACACACACACACACACACACACACACACACAAAACACACACACACAAAACACACACACACACCTGGGAAAGGCTGGTTCAGATTTACTAGCTCTGCTACCTGTGCCCAGACTATAAGGTAGTTACACTGCCACCAGCCAGCTGCTCTAAGGTTCTTACAAGGGTACCCAATTATACTGAGGAAAATTAATACTAATACAAATGGTAGTGTTTGACCAATGCAGCAAGGCTTTCAGGAGTGGCCACGGTGTCACCAAATAAATATAAATACTCTCAAAGGTTAAAATATTCTCTAAAAGACCAGCCACAATGAAAAGTTTAAATATATTTAATAATAAATAATAAAAGAACATGAAAATACTAAATATCTGTTTACAAAACCTAACACAGATGGATAGATTCACACTGATACAAAAAACAGTACTTAATTAATCTCACTATATTTTCCTGATTATTCTAAATAATTACTATTCTTTGTTTACTTACTGAAGTAAGGCAAGATGAAGTGGGTGAGTGGTCTTCTTAGTTCCAAAAACACACTGCCCCAAGACTTCTGTCGCATCTAGTATTAAAACATAATTTCAGTGCTGGATTACAGAATAACACCACACACATTTGTCATCTGACTTCTGGTTCCCACACTACCTCCCTTTACTAGAAATGGAACCAGAATTTAGCACATGTATATTACCATACATACAGATAGAGCTTTGCTAAGATGTGTTATAACATTTGTAAGCTATAAAACCATTTCCAAACTTCCACTTTTTCAGGGTAGCAATTATTTTACCCCTAAGGGAAGTACAGTAGGATTCCTAGTCCTGGTTTTCACAGACATTTTTGTATCTGGCTGCGACCAGAACTGTAAGATACAATCTTTAAGACCTAAACCAGGTAATTACATTTCAGACTATTTTTCAAAGTTAGCTGGACTGAGATTAACCTCTTCTCTTCCAGTATCCTCTGCTACAATATATTCATTTCAACAGTTACAATACAGTCTGACATACAGGTGTATTTCTTTTCTGTCCAGCAGGACACAATGTTGGTACATTTTTAACAGAAGCAGCTTTACAAATACATTTTCAACACAAGCACCTGTGCAAATCAGTTTGATATACAAATGACATATAATTCTTTACAAAACTCCAATTAGCTATGCTAGGATATGTTACATATGCACTTCTCTATTCCTCCTGGTATAGCTGGCAATACCTCACATTATCACAGATAGCACAAAGAAACTATATCATGTTGCAAAGCAAAGACAGAAAGATAAAGAAAATAGTAAGACACCCTTCATAAGGAATTCCAGCAACAGCCTGCTCACAAATCCTCAGGACATCAAAGGCAGATGGAAAGAGTACTTCCAAGAACTTCTGAATAAAGACAATCCTACAGAAGATGAACTTCCCCAAACACAACCTAAGATGAAAGAAGAGGAGGTACCCACCATAGAAAAAGTAAGAACAGCACTAAAAAAAAATAAAGACAGGGAAAATGGCAGGCTCAGATGAGGTCACAGCAGATATGATAGAAAAAGTTGGGTGGGACATTGGCAACTTCCAAATGCTTGCCCACACAGTTTGGTTTTGTTAAAGGGAGAGCATGCTAGTTAAACTTGGTCAACTTCTTCAAAACAGTCACCAAAGCCATGGAAGAGGGGAAGACAGTGCACACCACCTACCTTGACCTAGCCAAAGTCTTTGACACTATTCCCCACTCAGGCATAATAGATAAACTCTCCCAGCTAGGCATCAACCCATATGTTACCAAATGGGTAGCTTATTGGTTCACTGATAGAACCCACTCAGTCAAAATAGGGGAAGCCACCTCTAGTAGTAGACCCGTGTATATTGAGTGACATACCTCAAGAATCAGTCTTGTGGCATCTACTGTTTGGGATATACTTTTCTGAGGTGCAAGCCAAAACCAGTGGTCTGTGGCTGACAAAGTTTGCAGATGACTGCAAGCTGGGCACTTTCTTAAATACCCCTAGTGATGTGAACATCCTCCAAGAGGGCCTTACCCAAACTAATGACTGGTGCCAGAAGCATGGCCTCAAACTGAATGCCAAGAAATGCATCATTATACTAGGCATGCTATCAGTCATGAGGGACTTGGGCACCCAGGTTGATAGCAGTCTGACTTTTGACCACCATGTTGCCTCCTTTGAACAGAAGGCTTTCTACATGGCCCTCCTCATATGTAAGGGTATTTCATCCAGGAACAAGGAGGTCATAACATCCCTGTACTCCTCCATTATCAGACCCATTATCGAGTACAATGCCCCTTCAGCATGTACCTTTCCAAGCCCATGCAGCAACCGGAGAGACCATGGAGGTTGCTGACCAGGAAAATCCAGGGTCTCAAACACCTATCCTATACAGATAGGCTAAAATCCCTTTCCCTCTACTCAGTCTCATACAGACTGATCAGAGCTGACCTGTGTCTAGCTTACAGGGCCATCTCAGACCCAGCCTTGATGGAGTTGCTGCATAGCTGTAAGTCAAACTCCACTTGTGCAACCTGCAAGCAAAGCCTCAACCTGGTCTGTGTCATTAATAGAATTTGTTGCAGGATAGATTTGTGTCCCAAACACTACCCTCTCCATTTCAAGCAGAGTACCTCACTAGCCCACTTTAAGAGGAACCTAGACAACTGGATGGGAAATAGAAAATACACCCCTGGGATTTCACGTTTTCCTGCTGTACAGGGGAAACAGGTGTTGACTTGGTGGGAACATGGGCAAAATTCTTGGCTAGGCTTATAAGGACATCTGGGCCAATAGCCTAATATCATCCTATGAACCTATGAACCTATGAGATAGGGCAGAAATGGCTCCTGATGTAACTCATAGCAGTATGGAGAGAAAGGCATACCCCAGATGATTGGAAAATAAGCATACTAGTGCCAGTGCTCAAGAAAAAAGGGAGCATTCACAACTGTGGGCTCAAATGACCTAATGTTTGCAGCAAGATGGATACTTGAGAACAAGTTAGAGATGATGAAAGAGTCCAGCTGGTCATTCCTAGATGTGTAGAAGTCATATGACAAGATCCCATTTGGGCAATCCTGTGGTGGTTCAAAGTCCCAGAAACATTGGTAGAATTGATGCAGGTTTTGTACTAGGACCCAATGACTTGAGTATGAACAGTGTTCGGCCCATCAAAGGGGTTCCCAGTGGGAGTGGGTGTACATCACTGTTCAGCTCTGAGTCCACCGCAGTCCATACTGGTGAAGGACTACATTAGCAAACAGGTCAAAGGGGACAAATCAAGAAAGCATTACAAACAGACTCTGAAAAAAAAAAAAACTTCTGCAAATGATAGGAGAACAGAATGCAAAACTGGAAGAACTCAGGATGAAACTGAATACAGATAAGACTATTATCATGACAGCAAACTGGGGAATCAGAAGAAATTGAAAACTGAGATAGAAGAGAAAGTGGAACAGATTAAAATATTCAGTTATGTGGGAGGGGTTATTGAAAAGAAAAGTCTGAATGAGGCGGTCAAAGCCAGAATCACAATGGCTGCAGCCAAAGAAGTTGAAAACTAAACTGTGAAAACAATGATGTAACCAGTAGTATATGGTACAGAAACCTGAACTGTGACATCAGAGCAGTTGAACTTAAGGTGACGGAGGTGAAGTGCCTGAGATGGGTGGTAGGATGCACACTGTGGTACAAAGAAATGAGAACATCAGAGCAGAAGCTCAAGCACCAACAATTGCAGACAAGGTCAAAGAAAATAGATTACAGTGGTTCAGGCATGCGTGCAGGAAAACAGAAGTCAATGTGGTGGAGATTATTTGGGACAGACAGGAAGATAATAAGAGGAAGCAAGGGTATCCAACAATAAGATGGATGGATTGTGTAAAAGAAGATCTAGGATAGTTAGGCATGACAGTTAAAGAAGGTTGGAGAGCGTCACTGAATCATGAGAAATGGTGACAATTGACATGACACGCTGACTCCATGAAGAAAATAGGAAAAAGGGAACTGATGATGATGATGATGTTGGGC
This sequence comes from Protopterus annectens, assembly GCF_019279795.1. NCBI lineage: Eukaryota > Metazoa > Chordata > Ceratodontiformes > Protopteridae > Protopterus > Protopterus annectens. The sequence goes on from NC_056726.1 coordinate 600,228,825, forward strand.
ACAACTAATACATCTGTGAGTAGTGCATTAAAAAGTATCTTCTTGAGACAAAAGGAACCTATTTTGTCATATCTGATAGAGGTCCAGAACTCAAAATTCAAGAATTAACAAACTGTGTGTACAAGAGAGAATGTAGGCATGCAGTATCCAGTCCACACTGTCCTCAAGGCAATGGACAAGTGGTGACAACTATCTAAATAGTGATGAATCTCAAGAGAATGAGCTACAGCAAAAGCTACAAGGACTGTCATCTTGCAGTTTTGATTATACAAAGGGAATCAGTTTCTTAACAGCTTAATTATTAATTCAGCTTTGTTAAGGGCAGATCTTGCTTCTTAAACCTAGTTGATTTCTTTGAAACAGTTACCAAAGCCATAGATGAGAGCAAGGTAGTCCACACAGCCTACCTGGACCTCGCAAAAGCCTTCGACACAATACCCCACTCAGGCATCATAAATAAGCTTACCAGCTTAAATATCAACCCCTATATCACAAGATGGGTTGCAAACTGGCTCAGAGATAGAACCCACATGGTCAGAATCGCAGGTGCCATGTCCGAATCCAAACCAGTTACAAGTGGCATCCCACAGGGCTCAGTTCTGGGACCTCTCTTGTTCGGTATATACTTCTCTGAGGTTCAGGCTAACACGGGGGATTATGGCTGACAAAGTTCACAGATGACTGCAAACTGGGGGCCATAATCGAATCTCCAGCTGACACAAGCATCCTCCAAAAGGGTCTCACAGAGACGGATGCTTGGTGCCAGAGCCACGGCCTACTGCCCAACTTCCCTCCCCACCCACCCTCTCAACATACCCCCAATCCCCCTTCCACCAATTTCTCCCTCTCATCTATCTCCACCAACACTATAAAAAACTACTTCAAAAACTCAAACATTGCACCAATGCCCCTGACAACCTACCTCCTGAGTTCCTACGAGTCGCTGCCAATTCCATAGCCTATCCCTTCACCATACTTATTAACCGATCTATTCTGGAGTCCTATATACTCAAAATCTGGGAAAAGGCATACATTATGCCCCTACATAAAGGTGGCGCAAACACTGACATCGCCAACTTCCAAACCATAGCTATCCTCTCACTCATTGCTAAGATTCTGGAAAAATGTATCCACACCCAACCTCTACACTATGTGCTTCACAACCACATCCTTTCTACTACTCAGCATGGATTTTGACCAAGTCATAGCACTACTATGGCTCTCATATCCTTCTCCAACATCATTAATTAGGCCTGCAATAATGGTAAAATAATCTCCTCTCTTTTTAGACCTCTGCAAGGCCTTTCATACAGTCTCCCACCCTCTCCTTATCTCTAAACTGGCTGATATAGGCATCTCATCCCCATCCCTAGAGTGGTTCTCAAACTACCTCACCAACAAGCAACAATCAAATAAATGGCAAAATTCATTCTCTCCTTTCCTCGACACAATAACAGGCATTCCCCAAGGATCCATATTAGGGCCCCTTTTGTTTGACATCTTTATCAATAACTTCTACACCTCTCTTACACAGAGTACTGTTATCCAATACGTAGATGATTTTACAATCATCTGTGCTGCCAACTCACAATCTGAACTACTCCAAATCACACAAAATGCCCTCATTGCTACAGAGCTATGGATGTCCTAAAACCATCTGGCCTTAAACCCCAACAAAACTAAACTGGTTCTTTTTTGACCCAAAAAATCCACTCCACTAAACATGCAAAATTTCACCATCCAAGACCAAAGCAACACTATAATTGAAGTTGTACCATATACCAAACTGTTAGGCGTCACCATAGACAAAAATTTGACATTTGACCTGCATATTCAAACCAATATTAAAAAATCACACCAAAAACTGGGCACTTTCTGTAGACATAAACACTTCCTCAACCACTCTGCAAAACTCTCTCTCGCCTCTTCCTTCCTTCTACTGTCACTTCTGTACGGTGCACCTTTCCTGACCAATATTCAGCCCTCTCTGAGATACAAACTAGCCTCATGCTACAACAAAACCGCTAAATTTGTAACAAATGCAAATTATTCTTCTCACCACTGCTCATTGCTACACCTTCTAAACTGGTTGGAACTACCAGATTATCTGGCACTTATTCAATTAACCACCACTCACAAATTTATTTATAAACCGTCTAACTGCCCCTCCTTGTCTTCATTACTCACACAATATCATCCAAACAGACCCCTCCAATCCAATAAACAACTGCTTCTAAATGTAGTGAAACCTACCCATACAGGACAAATCTGCTTCTCCTTCACTGTAGCTAAACTATGGCATACTCTCCCACCTTTACATAAGATCAATCAGCAGTACTCCTCTCTTTAAGAATGCCCTGAAACAACATCTGTCTATTTTAAGGCAATGCAGCTGCACAAAGACTGTAGTTCCTATCACCTGAGCCATCATCTCCACTCACCTCCTCTCGCAATATAAAGCCTGACTCACATATTTAACTGCTCTTATAGATTCTGCCTCTACACTCTCATTCTATACTAAAGCTATTCCTTTGACTGCTCTTATCTCCAGACTGTGTTCCTACACTACTGAACTTCTTTTATGGTTGAACCTTCAACCCTACCCCTATTGCCCATCCTGGCAATAGCCCAAAACTCTCTAAAACCCATATAGTTATAACTCTCTCATCATGCATAAAATTCACACCTAGCTCTACCTCACCATCTGGATCTACTACATATTATGTATGGTACTGTTAAAAACCTTGACTTATCTGCCCAGTTTCTGTTTTTTATTGAATCCTGCATGATTATCAGAATGTAATCTCTATTAGTTCTCCACTATATGTGCTCTGTTGAACTTGTACTATGCTGCACATTGTAATGTATCCTTATAGTATATGTATATGGTTTTTGTATTGAATTGTACGTTTTCAGAATGTACTGTCTATTAGCTCGCCTCTGTGTGGTGCGGTACAGAGGAGAGCTAATAGACAGTACATTCTGAAAAACGTACAGTTCAACACAAAAACCATATACATATACTATAAGGATACATTACAATGTACTGTCTATTAGCTCGCCACTGTTCATAGGTTCATAGGTTCATAGGTTGGTACTAGGCTATCAGCTCTAGGGCCTATACAAGTCTAGCCATAACAATTCCCTGGCTATTTCTTCCCACACTATTTACTTCCCTGGACCCTGTCTAGCAAGGCATCTTACGTGATCCCTGGGGTGAATTTCCTTTCTCCCATCCAATCATCAAGGTTCCTTTTGAAGAGGGCCAAAGAGCCACTCTGCTTGACATGTATGGGCAATCTATTCCAGAGTCTGAGGAGTCTCTGGGTCAGGAACCTATCCCTCCAGCATGTTTTGTTTATTGTGATGACAAGGTTTAGATCCCTGGAGCGTGTGGCTCTGAGGGATTTGGATTTCGTTAAGTGTAGCATGTCCAACAGCTCTGGGATTGACATGGCCTTGTATGTTAAGCAGAGATCACCTCTGAGTAGACGATATGCCACAAAGTATAGCTGGAGTTTTTTTAGACGGTCAGCACATGGCATCCATCTGCTTTAGGCCTGTGATTCTTTTAGTGAGGTATTTCTGCGGCCTTTCCAGTTGTTGCAGATGTCTTGAGAGGTACATACCAAACTGTATTATTATGTATTATTATTACGTTGTATTCTATAATGGGTCTAATGAGGGATGAGTACAGTGCTGTAATGAATTGTACTATGCTGCTCATTTGTAATATATGTTATTGTTTGTCACATATACTATATGTACTATGTAATACTTATTTATGTTTATGGAGCTTTTCTCTCTGGGCCTCTACTGAAAAGGGGCTCACCTTGGCCCAGTGGACTATCCCAGCAAACAAATGATATAAATAAATAAATAAATAAAATATTAGTCACGTAGTGCAAACATGGACTCAACACGATGTCCTGCCAGTTAATAATTAATTAGATTTGTCAATGGCTCAACAGGTAGTATGTTCACCTTTGGTTCTTGAAGATCAGAAAGCTGTTGGTTCTTTTCCCATGCCAGATACTTTGATTCATTATCCAATATTGACACTGCAGTGCAGCATGGGGGGGGGGGGGGGGTTGCACTCTTGAGAATGCTGTCCAATGACCCTATTCAAGTACAACATGGACAAATGGATGAGTGACCACAAATTCACCCTGGGGGTGGAACCCATGTCCCTCCTGGACAGGGGTAGTCGGTGCTGATCTGTAAAGTATGTCCATCTAACCAAGGACAATTGGGGCAACCCAGGATTAACATGGATAGGCTTATAAAGGCTCTGCAACTGCTAGCCTAGTAACCACCTATGAATGAATTATTAAACCAAGGTTTTATCTTCCTACGTTTGTGTTGACTCAGGTTGATGTGAAAGGTCCCACAGCACTTACTCAAATAAAACAGCAGAGAATGCTTTATTTTTCACATTCTTTTTATCATTATTTACACATTCATTATACTTATGCTTTCTGTAATTCTTTTACGGTCATATCTTTTCATCCTCAATCCCCTCACCCACAATTTTGTAATCCCCATTACTTTTCATCCTCTTTCATTTTGTTATACAACTCTTAGTCTTCTCTGTTTTACATACATTATAACAACAAATATTTTTTCAGTTTCCTCCTTACTTCCAAAACATATTTCCCATACAATATCACATCTGTAGCAATGATTTTAAGATGATTCCATCCAAATAGAATCTTAAACATACTCCAAAAATATTTTTTTGTTTTTGCAGTCCAAAAAAACAATGTTCTGACATTGCCTCAGCATTATATAGGTTCATAGGTAGGTACTAGGCTATCGGCCCAAGGGCCTACATAAGACTAGCCAGCAAGATTGCATAGCTTACACCACCCAATAAAGTTATTTTCTTGTGCTACTGTCCAGTAGAGACACAGAAGTGATCCCCAGGGTGTATTTCCTATTTCCCATCCACTCATCAAGATTTTTCTTGAAGAGTGCTAATGAAGAACTTTGCTTGACATAGATGGGTAGCTTGTTCCAGAGTATAGGAAGTCTCGGGGACAGGAATCTATCCCTCTAGCATGTCCTGTTTATTGTGGTGACAAGGTTTAGGTCCCTAGAGCATGTAGCTTGGAGGGATTGGGATTTCTTTAGGTGTAGCATGTCCAACAGCTCTGGGTTTGACATAGCTTTATATGTTAGGCAGAGATCACCTCGGAGTAGGTGATATGCTACGGAGTAAAGCTGGAGATTTTTGAGGCGGTCAGTGTAGGGCATTTGTTTGAGGCTAGTAATCCTCTTTGTGAGGTACTTCTGTGGCCTTTCCAGCTGCTGCAGATGTCTTGTGAGATACATTCCAAAAGGAGCGTTGTACTCTATAATGGGTCTAATGAGTGACGAGTAGAGGGGAACAATGACCTCTTTTTTCCTGGATGAGAACCCTTTTATGATGAGGTGTGCCACGTAGAAGGAATTCCTGACTACTGTGGCAATGTGACTATCAAAGGAGAGACTACTGTCCACCTGGGTCCCAAGGTCTCTTATCACGCATTCAGTGTTAAGTAGATTGCTGCATATGTGGTAGTTCATGAGTACAGAGTTTTTACCAAAGGGGATCACACTGCACTTTTTGGCATTGAGCTTGAGGCCATGGCTCTGACACCAGGCATCTGTCTCAGTGAAGCCCTTCTGTAGGATGTCCATATCATTTGGGGACTTGACTATGGCTCCTAGTTTGCAGTCATCTGCAAACTTCGTTAGCCAGAGGCCTTCTGGGTTAGATTGTACTTCAGAGAAGTAGATACCAAACAGGAGAGGTCCCAGGACGGAACTCTGTGGTACTCCACTTGTCACTGCTTTGAGGTTAGATTTGGAGTCTGCAACTTTTACAGTGTGGGTTCTGTCAGTGAGCCAGTTAGCAACCCATCTTGTGACGTAAGGATTTATACCTAGTTTAGTGAGCTTAGCTATAATTCCAGAATGGGGGATGGTGTCGAAAGCCTTGTCGAGGTCAAGATAGGCTGTGTGAACCACCTTACCCTCATCTACAGCTTTGGTGACTGCCTCAAAGAAGTCAATCAGGTTCAGGAGGCATGATCTGCCTTTCACAAACCTGAACTGGGTGGGATCCAGAGTTTGGAGGTTAGCAATGTCTTTGTTTATGAGTTCCATGATGATACGTTCAATGGCCTTGCAGACCAGGCTTGTCAGGCTAATAAGTCGATAGTTCCCGGGATCAGTGGTGGCTCCCCCTTTGTGGAGTGGGATAACTGTTGCTGTGCACCATTCAGTGGGCACAAAGGCTGATGCGAGGCTATTATTGAACATGGTGCTTAAGCGGGGAGCCAGTTCGTTCTGAAGTTCGTGCAAAATGCAGCCTGGGATGTTGTCTGGTCCCATGTGTTTTTGGCTTGAGTGCAGCTTTTACCTGCGTAGTTCTGATTACAGGGACTCTGCATTCTTCCTATATAAATATGGGCCCTTTAGGGGATGAGAGGGAGGTAAACTTAGCACTGAACCTATCTGCCAGGATGTTGGCAATATCAGTTGGTTCTGTAATTGTCATGCCTTTGTGCTGTAACTCAGAGCAGATCTGGGTGTTGCCATCTAGATTCTTGACATAGCTATAGAATGCTTTGTGGTTGCCCTTGGATTTAGTGGCAATTTTGTTTTTGCAGCTAGCTTTGGAGGATTTATAAGGGATCTCAGCATCTCACTGAGGCTGACCAAGGAGCTCCTCCACTCATGGGATTTTACTCTCTTTTGCAACAGTTTCTTCCTTCTGTTGTACAGTCTGTTTATGGCAGGGGACCACCAGATTGGCTTCCTTTTTTTTTGGAGGATAGCGTCTTGGTTCTGTTTGGGATAGCACGATCCATGCACTCGTGTAAGTGCTTATAGAGTGCATTTGTGTAGGATTCAGTTTGCATATCATTTTTTCCATCACTTTGTACTTCATATTTCTTTTCCCAGGCAATTTAACCAACCATATTTACCATAATAATCCCCTGCTTCATAAAAAACTCAAACATTTTGACACTCTACTATTTTCTAAAGGCTTAACATAGTAATTCTCAACAATTTTTAAACCAGCTTTTCATTTCTAGCCCCATCTTATTTGCAACAATTTTCCATTCTTTTCGTGACATTATTTCCCTTCCAAATTTTCTATAACCATTTTCCTTTTTTATTTCCCCATCCATGTATCTCTATATTTTTCAAATAACAGCATTCATAACAAAGACCTTCCTTCCCCCAACTTTTAAAAAACTAACATAAATATATACAAACCAAAAATATCAGATTTATAAAATGTAGACCCCCTTTCTTTCACATTATATGCAATACCCTTTTTCGGTGGATTTTATTTTGATCCACACAAGAAACAGAAAATCCCCAACAATTCACTTTTCATCTAACTAGAAAACATATAAACAATAACTAAGTAAGCTAATTTGCCCAAAACATATGTATTTTAATATATATTTTCTTCCTTAATGATAACTGAAATATTGTCCACTGATCAGTCAAGTTCTGATTTTTTTAAAGATTTCCTTTCATTGTTCTATTACAATATACTTCCCAAACTGTATTCCAACACACTAACCTCCATTATTTGAAAACTATAGTCCTGCAATCTTCCTCACTTCCCCAAACATTTATTTTTGTTTAATCAGTTGGAATACAACCTCCCCAACATTATCTCTGTGCTAATAATAACTTCCCTCATCCACCATCTTTTCTTTGCTGTTTACTACCAACTCATCTGCATATGCTAACATTAATGCATTTTTAATCTTTCTTTAAACACTCATCTAGCTTATTCCAACTTGGCTCTACACATTTGTAAAACCACATTCATTACCATCACAAACAACCACATACTCAATAAGCAACCTTGTTTTACTCCCAATTTATTGTTTTATCTTTTTCCCTATACATCCATTCACCAAGACTTAAACAAATTAATTCTTTCAAAATCAAAATTTGCCTATGATCAATACTGTGAAATGCCTTAACTATGTCACATGCTGATATCTTCTCTTCACTGCTTTCCTTTGTTATATATTCCATCACTGCTCCTTCATTAAACCCTTCATCTACTATAGTCATCCATCTTTTCTGAGTAACTGTCATACATATTTCATAGTCCATATTCCCAAATGTTATTTGTTCTCTGTTTTTTACTTATCTCTCTTTTCTTTTTCCATATAAATTTTATCTTTCTTACAAATGCGTTTGTCTTTTAGCCTTACCTCCATCCATTGCTTCAAAGCTTCTAAAAATGTTCTTTCTTTGAAAATACCATTTCTTAATAAAAACTATACCACGACCTGTCTGATCCTGGTGCTGACTCCTCTTTCCCTTCCTTTATCACTTTTCTAATTCTTTCCTTTCTATTTTTTTCTCCTACTCTTTTATTTTATCTACTTTCCAGGCTTCTTCATCTCTTCATGATTATCTTAACTGTGTTTTCCAAATGTTTATCACATTAATTTGTTTCTCATATTTTACATTTTGATACCCACTGAGTCGCCCCAACTATCTCAACACAGAAATATCTATTATATTCCGACACCTGAAAAAGCACAAAACTACTTGCATTGATACCTCAGATATTCCCCCCAAACAACAACATTCCCATTCTTGAAGACCTCCTTCAATTTTTTTCCACTAATGTAAATAAACTATTATTGGGGAAATTAATATAGATTATTTACTTCTAATTACACTGACTCCCCTACACTCTCTAGTAACCTAGTCAGTTTCACTCAAGTAATCACCTCACCCACTAGAATCAACAAACACAGCAACAGGTACTCACTACTAGACTGGATCCTTACCACCTTACCCTCAAACATAAACAAATCTGGCTGTCTCAAGACAAACTAATCACATCCCCAAACATAGTATTAGTAAAAATATGTAGACTCTCCTCTTACTACTAGAAGATGCAGTTAACCATTTCAATAAAACACTCTTTAACATACTAAATGATTTAGTTCCCATAAGAACATGGCTCAACAAAGAAACAAACAGCTCATGCTAATTATAAACAAAGTCTGGAAGTCATGGTATAAAGATAGAACACAAGAAAAGTGGCAAATGTTTAGACATCTTAGAAATCAATGTAAACAATAAGTTATACTAGACAAAATTGCATTTTTTCACTGACATTAAGGTTAACATCACCATAATCTCATGCAGTTCTGAATAACCATAAAATCCCTACTATATCCCAGTCAAACCACATCTCCTACCACAAACAACAGCACAGACCACACAGCTACCCAATTCATACACTGTATTCAATCTGTGCTCTCTCTGCTAGAATCTAATCCATCCTCCTATCACTCTATCCCCACCAGCAGTACTCACACTACTCCTCTCTTTTCTTTCCACCAAATACTTACTTCAGCTATCAAAAATTACTTTAAAAAACTGAAAAACCACTGCACCAGCTGCTGCTAAACTACCATCTGAGTACCTTAAATTAGCAGCCATTTTCCTGGCATTCCCCATCTCAGAACTCATAAATAGATTTATCACAGAAAACTATGTACCCACTATCTGGAAAAAGTCACATGTTATACCACTTCATAAAGGTGGCTCAGCCACAGGCTTCTCCAACTACCGCCCCATTGCAATTCTCTCCCCTCTAACCAAAATCCTAGAAAGATGCATACACTGCCAACTCCTAACCTGTCTGATAAACAACAACCTACTCTCCCTCATACAGCATGACTTTCGACCATACCACAGCACAACAACAGCTCTACTTAGTTTCTCAAACCATAAGCACCAACATAAACAATGGTAACCTAATATCCTCCCTGTTCCTGGATCTGTCAAAAGGCTTTGACATAGTATTCCCCCAACTCATAATCAATGAATTATCTTCCCTACCACTGTCTCAATCAGCTCTTGCTTGGTACTGTAGCTATCTCTCCAACAAACAATAGGCCATGAAATGAAATCAAGACCTATGCTTCTTCCTCCCTGTTTGCATTGGAGTACCACAATTTTAGGCCCAGTACTTTTCAATATTTTCACAAACAACATGCACAAAGCCAGCAAATGTGTCACCTTAGTAAAATATATCGACAATGCCATCATCATCTGCTCAGCCACTGCCCTTCACTACTTCAACAAATGACTCAGGACTCCTTCACTTCCATAGAATTATGGCTTAAGGCTGATCAGCTAATCCTAACTGAAAAAAAAATGCTTTTCACACCCAGATCTCTTTCAACAATCTGTGCACCCTTTAATATTGCTTCAATGCCACCATTGAAACTGTAACAAATACCAAACTACTAGGAGTCATAATATAGCAATAACCCACGCCTGGGTGTGGGTAATGCTGGATTTACCCACGGTTGGTGTGGTTTGGTCACGAGGGCGAAGCCCGAGGGACCAAACAAAGCCAACCATGGGTAAATCCAGCATTACCCACACCCAGAAGTGGGTTATTGCTATTATACAATGACATTATTTAAGAAAAAAAATAATTACTTTTCTTAAATAATGGCATTGTATGATGCCTCCTTGCTGCCCTTCCGCAGCTGTCTGGTATTCTGCGGCAGTTCTGATGTACTGCACATGCGTATGCCTACGCAGTACATCAGAGCTGTGGGCAAAAGCAACGGAGAAAGCAAGATCTCCGTTGCTTTTTACAAACTGTTTCGCTATGTTAAATGGGTTTAACATAAAACCCATTTAACATAGCAAGACAGTTTTGAAAAAAGCAACAGAGAAAGCAAGATCTCCATTGCTTTTTACAAACTGTCTCGCTATGTTAAATGGGTTTAACATAGCGAGACAGCTTTAAAAAAAGCAACGGAGAATCTCCGTTGCTTATTTTAAAGCTGTCTCGCTATGTTAAACCCATTTAACATAGCGAGACAGTTTTGAAAAAAGCAACGGAGAAAGCAAGATCTCCGTTGCTTTTTAAAGTGTCTCGCTATGTTAAATGAGTTTAACATAGCAAGACAGATTTTAAAAAAGCAACGGAGATGCTCCATTGCTTTTTTTAAAAGCTGTCTCGCTATGTTAAACTATCGAGACAGGCTGTAAACAGCAATGGAGATCTTGCGTTCTCCGTTGCTGTAAAAAAAAAGAGTTATACTAATGGAAAAAGTCCGGGAGACTGGAACTTTTTCCATTACTATAACTCCGATTTACAATGTGCACGCTGACCAATCAGCATGCACGTTTTGGAATATTAATGGGGGGTCATGGTATAATAGACAATAACCTAAAATTTGACCTGCATATCACCCGTGCCATCAAGAAAAATCATCAAAAACTGGGCTTCCTCTACTGTAACAAACTGTACCTCACAGACTCATCAAGAAAATCCTTAGCATCATCCTGCCGTCTCCCTTCCTTGCTCTATGCATCACTCATACCAACCAACATTCAAGCCACCATACTAAATTAATTAGAGGTGTGATTTAATAAAATAACTAAGTTTTCAGCTAATGCATCCCACCATATGCACCACTGCTTAACACTAAAGAAGTTCAACTGGCTAGAACTACCTAATCACCTTTGTCATGGAATTATCATGGAAATGATCAATAATAATATAGTAAACCTACAGACGCTGCACCCAAACTAATTTAGTTTCATCAAGGGCAGGTCATGGCTACTCAACCTGGTTGATTTTTTTTGAGAAGGTCACAAAAGCAATGGATAAGGTTAAATGATTCACAGTGCCTAACTACCTTGACCTGGCCAAGGCATTTGACACAATACCCCACCTGGGCATTGTTGACAAATGTAAGAGGTTAGGTACAAACCCTTATGTCACCTGGTAGATAGCCAACTGGCTCAAAGACAGAACCAAGAAGTTAGAATTGGAGATTCCTCCTCTGCAAAGAGACCAGTCGCAAGTGGATTCCCGCATGGATCAGGCCTGGGACCATTCCTTTTTGGCATTATTTCTCTGAAGTCAAGGCCAATGTTAATGGTCTCTGGCTGACTAAATTTGCAGATGATTGCAAATTAGGAGCTGTCTTTGAATCCCACACTGACACAAATGTTCTCCAGGTAGGGCTGACACAGACAGACACAGGCAACCTGTAAATGGTTCATCTCCCAGGCCCCTGTTTGCAAATATTTCATCTTCCAAACCCCTGCTTACTCTTATCAAGGGTCCCAGAACTTGTCAGAGATTTGGGATGCATGACTAGACTTAAAAAGGCCCTTGTGGTCATTAGCCTAGTAAACACCTATGAACTTTACATTCACTCATATTCAAATTGCCCACAAAATAATACACAAACCACACACATGGCCTTCTCTACAAAACATTCTTAAGTACTACTCTCCACCCACCACATTGCCTTTGCTCAGGTAATCATATCCTAGTAATAACTTCCAAATCCCATAACACAGCTGGAAACTCACTATACTCATCCTGTATCACCAGACATTGGAACTCCATGCCTATCCCACTAAATCAGGACAGCTGTGTATCTAGCTTTAAGCACAACCTAAAACAGCACTTAGACTCCTCCTGACTCTGTTCTTGTTCACACCCTCACTGACTCTCTCTCTCTCTGTCTCTCTCTCTCAGATCTCTTAGTCTATGACGGACTCCTAACTTTGCAGCTCTCCTATCTTATCCTGTAAATGTAAATAAACCCTATTTATAACTGTAGACTGCTTTTCATCACTTCTTTGTAAATGAAACTTGTATATTGCTGTGTATGAAACTACAACCTGTTTATTATTGTATAACATTCCTACAGAAATCAAAACTATTTTAACCTCTGCCTTGATTGTTTTAGCAGTTGGATGATTCTAAAACAACATTTCTTCTGTTAAGAAACTAATTACTTCTTCCCTGTAAATTCTTGTAATTTTTATAATTTTTTTGTAACTGTAATGGAGGTTTTCTCCCTGGGCCTCCATTGAAAATGGGCTTGTGTGCCCAGATGGACCATCATGGTAAACAAAACCAACAAATAAATAATTAAATAATTTCCCTAAAAAAGGGAAAACCACAACTTTTCTTCCTTTAAACATCTTTGCCTAATGCTGATACTGTGTTGTACTTTAAGGGGGGCAGGGGTGCTGCTGTCCTGAGTCTGTCCTCCTTTGAGTGAGATGCCTGGTAACTATGAACCTGTTATTGCTTTTCCATCCATTCCCTAATGGAATATTACCAGCTTACCAATTGTTCTTAATGTAACATAGGCAATTTATTATTCAAGGGCAGCAGGTGCCGAATTTGTAGATGAAACACTGAAATATAAAGTTTTTTGCTTGCGGCAACCCCTTCATTAGTTACAGATCTCTTTAATGTGGACTTATTCAGATGACTTTTACTTCTGCAGAGATTGTGTATATTGACTGATATTGTTGGATTGTAATGACAGAAGTTTGATCGGCCTTTTATAGTTGAAATGTTTTGAAATGGACAGTTTTGTCTCTATTGGTTCTTACATTTTGTTTCATTGCTTACTGGAAGAACGTTCATACATGCAAATTTAAAGCACATGCTAGCAAGTGGTGCTGTATTGTATGATGAATATAATTTAATACAATCAGGAAGGTGAATCGAAGATCACATGCATGTATGTATGGTCCTAAAAATGTGTGCAAGCGGCCTGTGGTTTGAAACAGCCCAATTTTCTTTGAATGTGGGTTTCAATGGCATTTAAATGAATGTGAGTTTCAAGGGCAGAGAAGTTTACTGTTAATGCTAAGTCTGTATTCATTGTGAGACAGTATTGTTTTGTTTGGGTCTATATCATAATATTAAAGGTTCATTACCACAAATCTTTGTTCATCGAACTTTAAACAGTAAATGTTCACTTCTGCGAATGTTCAGTTCAATTAATTACTTTTATTCATATATGTATTTATTTATTTATTTGTATTTGTTGACTGAGAGAGTCCACTGGGTCCTAGCAACCCATTTTCAGTGGAGGCCCGAGGAGAAAAGCTCCACAAGAAGTTACATTAATAACAAGAGAGGTTATATAATTTAGAGGAGTATTCAGTATAAAAACATCATAGTAAGCCATAGGCTTTCATGCGTAGCATTCATTTCAAAAGATATAGAGGTTACATAATAGATAGGTAATCAATACTTACACATTTAAACAATCCTGGCAAAGATAGTACATATTAGGTAGTAATATATCTTTTCAATATTGTATCATAACATTTTAACATTCACAGCACAGATAGTGCAGAGGTTAATTGTGTACTTTGAAATTTCAATTTTAAGAAGCATATGAATGGAGGAAGCTTTTCTGTAACATGAATATACAAGTGAGTAAGCGATAGTAATACAGAATTGGACATAGTTCAGTAGGATAAAGAAATAATCAGATATCATTTTTCCCAGGGAAAGTAACAACTTGCTCAGCATTTAGACTGTCACACAAAACACAGTATTTTAAACCCACCCAGGTGAGGGGTTGCATCCCCCAGTCCCCCAATGTGGAAGGCTACACCCCCCATACCTCCCTCTAACTATATATGCCAACTCCAAGATTGCACCACAGTGGGGAAAAGGGCACATTTCTGATGCTGGGAAAGTCATTACTTTCCCTGGGAAAGTAATTCATTGAACTGAATGTTTACGGAAGTGAACATTTGCTGTTTGAGGTTCAATGAACAAAGGTTCACAGTAATGAACCTTTGATAATATGATATAGACACCTTTTGTTTAGCAAAATATCTGTCAGTGTTTGTGCTATAAAATTTGAAATAAACGTTTTAAATTAAATCCAAATATCTATAATCATTGTAGAAGTAAAGAAGAAAATAGTGTGCACACTGACAGGTGTGAACTGTTCATGGTGACTGGGGGGACATAGCCAAGTATTGGGATACTGCAATGGCTGCAGGGGGAGTGCAGTGTGTGTTTGTAGAGGGCATGATCCATTACCCTGCCTAGGGCCCCATTTGACCATGATACAGCTCTGCTCCTCACAGAAACAACTCATTTATGAGTTACTGTCATATGTGCTCTGCGTGTGTTTGTCTTCTGTTTTGTTCTTTGTCTTTATGACCTGCCTTGTCTTGGTCTTCCATCATCTGTCTGTTAGCAGGTGGAACATTAACACCAGGCATGTTACTCAGCTTCAGTCTGTTTTTAAGTCAGATTCTGTATGATACTCAGCAATACAAACCCTGTGCACCCATTTGTTGATGTGTACAGCAGTTCCTTATACATTGCATCAATATACATTTCACTTTTAGCTAAACAAAAACCC
This sequence comes from Protopterus annectens, assembly GCF_019279795.1. Classification (NCBI taxonomy): domain Eukaryota; kingdom Metazoa; phylum Chordata; order Ceratodontiformes; family Protopteridae; genus Protopterus; species Protopterus annectens. Next base: position 600,244,043 of record NC_056726.1, read on the forward strand.
TTTGTGTTATATTTTTTGTGTGATGGTATGATTGACCGTATCAGTATTTCATTTTTAGCAAAACAAACCTCCTTTCTGTTATATTTCTTTTAGGATGGTATGATTTTTCATATCAGCTCTCTGCTACAGTGCTGAGTTGCAGAAACTGCCAGCAATCACAGCTAAAATGGCTGTGCTACATTGTCCATAGATCTATCTTGATTATACCACAACAGTGGAACGATCACTGCAGTGTACTAGCATGCCATACCTGGACATCATGTATCATACCTTAGTGTCCAGAAAATACAGTATAGGACCTGGTGCTACTATCAGACACTTCTCTCATGCAGGTTACATCAGTCTGAAAATGCCATGAACATCACTGATGAACATTATCTGGCCTGCTAGTAGCTGTGACATCCATATGATCCCAGCATCATGAGCTATCGTGGTTTCTAAACATTATATGATTGGCAGATGCCCCTGATATTACAGTATGTTCATCTGCTGACAGCAGGAATACTCCTATGCTTATGGATGGTTTTACCTTTGTCACCTGTTGTAATGACATTCCTTTTAGCTTGCTAGTGTCTACAGTACTACTGCACATATTGAATAATTGACTGTGCCTTGCTGTTCCAGCTCAGGAACAGTTGTGTTCTTCTGTATAAATAAGCACAGCAAACACCAGGAGGATCTGATAGCATCGACTGTGCAGCTTCTGGCCCCCTTGAGTGGTGCTGGGTAAATCTGTGCCATCTGCATGCTCATTGCGATTATTCCCATGACAAAGTGCTGATATCCATGACATGGGGAATAGGCCTCTTTGGTTGCTATAACAGTAATCTGTAACTGTATAGCATTATGGTCACTGATTTGCAGTACTCAGTTTCCTCTATCACCATTCTTAGTCTTAGACGGGAGGTCTAGTTTTTATGCATGCAGTGCAATGTTGCCTACATCTGCTCTATTTGTCTTCAAGGCGTTTGCAGCAAATTCATGATATTCTCAGAAACAAGAGCACAGTGGTCAAAAGAGAAGCATATTAAATAAATGTAAAATCCTTAATAAATTGCTGTTTTTCTGAAAATGAGAAATCCTAAAGATTCTGTAATCTCAAACTTTAAACAGAAAAGCTGGGAAACTGCACAATAGAGGCTGAACATTGTTTTGTATTTAAGGCTGCCATCCTTATATACACATGTAAATTACACACACACACACACACACACACACACACACACACACACACACACACACACACACACACACACACACACACACACACACACACACATCAAAACACATGGGCTCTTTCCGTCAAACCTGGAAAAACTCTAGCAGAGCTGATCTAAAATTAGCTGATCATACGTAGTTTTTGTGCAAGCTCACAAAACAGTGAAGATTGTGGAATTTGCCCTATCCCTAGTATAGTGTGATCTCAGAATTGGTATATATAATTAGCAGTGAATGTAGGGAAGCATGTCCCCCCCCCCCCGCAAAAAAATGTATTATTTTTCTTTAATTTTATTTCAGTTTTGCATGCACCAAGGTTAGTGCTCATTGCATGCATAGCAATGCGACATTTTATTGAGTTTCGACCTTTTATAGTCAATTAGTGGGTTGGTGAAATATAATCACATGTCAAGATTATACACTTCTCTAAATTATTTTTGAAAGATATTAATGAATGGTCTGTAAGGAGAAGCGGACTCCATGATTATTTTTATTTCTAGGTTTCCTGATTTGGTGTTAGCTCCCTAGGCAATGCATTCTAGGCAAAGGATTTCAAATATAACCTGTATGTAACCTACAACAAATAGAATATAATGACAGTTTCTGAATCTTTTCTGAAAAGCTCAGTTGTTTCAACCCTTTGATTTTTCTTCTAAAGTGGTGTTGCACTTTTTTAAGTCCTTTCAGGCCCCTCATTTGAAGGCTACAAAATTAAGCACTACAGTTAACAACGAGTAAGGTTAGTGAATCACAAAGTGCACCAGTGATCTCTCTAGAGTGATTTGATATGCTTCTCATTTTATGGAGTTTCATAATAGTAATGTAGACGTATTTGAATGTTGTGTTCTTGAGAAAGTTTTTATTAAGAAAGGTGATGATAGGCTAATAAAAAATGTTTTATTATTTAAAGAAACTATTTATATATTGAAATATAATACTACGTCACCAAATGGTTTAAATTTAGAAGTAAACTGGAAAAGTTTATTATAATTTGTATTAATAGTAGTTTTTTTGAATATTAGATGTTCTCTTTATTTATTTCTTTGTATTTTGATTGATTAATTTATGTAATTGTTTAATTAATTAGAGTATATATATGAGAGGGTGTGTTTTGTAACTTGTGCTCATTGAAGGCTATTATGCCGAGGCGCTAAGCTGGATTAAATTTTTCTGTGGAACTGGCGTTGTTTTTTGGCTGTTGCCTTATTCTTTTTGTTGTTTGTGATTTGATATGTTAGTTAGATGGGTTGCAGTAGCTCTTTAAGGTAAGCAGGACCGAAGTTGCATAAGGCACTCTAGATGAGGGTCAAGGTTGTAAAATCACATCTTGCTAAAAGCATCAGCTGATGGAGATCACACAATTCTAGAATTAGACAGTCACTGCAGATTAGAAAAAGCATTGTCCCTTTGCCTGAGAGTAGAAAACATTTCAGCAATCTAGTCAGTAGATAACCATAGGATAAAGTGTCTTTACTAGGCCTAAGGAAGGAATATGATGCTTGATCTGGGATGCATCCCTAAGATGGAAACAACTAGGACATCCTGATGACAGCTGAATTGTAAGTATCAGCCTATCATCAAGAGGTATACCAAGATTGTGGATATGGGACACACATTCTAACCAATTTCCCCCATACTTTAGTTGGGAGAGCAATGGAAAATATGATAGGAATTCACATAGCCTCAGTCTTTGAGGGGTTGCGCTTCAGTTTATTCTGTATCAACCAGTGCAAAAAATCTCCCAAGCAACATGTAAAATTGTAGAATGAGAGACAGACTGATGACAAAAGAAGAGGTACAGCAGGTTATTGACACCATTGGAATTGTAATAAAGTCCTCTCCATATAATGACCTCTTTAACAGCAACATGACCACTGTGAAAAATAATGGGACCAATATGAAGTTCTGGGCAACCCTGCATGCTAGACAAAAGAAGTCCAAACAATTTACCTCAGATATCACCCTTTGTGCATGGTCTGAGAGGTGAATGGTAAACCACTTGAATATAGTGCTTGTGAAACCACAAAAGTACTTCATGTGGTCCAACAGAATCCCATAATCACTGGTGTAAAATGCCACTGAAAGTTCAAGGAGGGCAACAAGAGCATGGCTTTTGATCCCTTATTACCAGCAGGTCACTAACCTCTCCAAATAAGTCATCTTATTAGCCAAATAAGTCATCTTATTAGCCAAGCTATAAAGCTACAGTGACAAAGGTCTACAAGGCCATGAAAGACAACAATGCATTTGTGCACAAACTACCTTTTTGTCACCTTCTCCATTAAAAGATTAGAAACAGTGAAACAGTGATAATTGTACCAAAGGTTTAGATCAAGTATTACCCTTTTTTCAGGACTGGGCTGAGCAAAGCCTCTTTTTAACAAAGATAGAAGCATCTCAGCCCTCAACAATAATGTGGTGATTTTATTTAGTTATTTATATTACATATTTGTATTAGCTAACTAGGGTAGACTTGATCCACATGGATGGACCTTTTTCAGACTTGGCACAGGAATACAAATTTGTGAAACATATCAAATCATAACTCCATGCAGATCACACACCAGAAAAGTAAACAGCATAAATTATTTGCAATACAGTACCATTACAGTAAGTAGTATCAAAATGTTTGCAATACAGTATGCATAATATATACACCATGATACATATGTAGTATAGCCTGACATATACAGTATTCAATGGTGGATCCAGGAATTTACAGAACGATTGGCGCAGTCTGAAAGGTAGGTCAGTGAGAAAGGGCTGGTAAGTAAAACACTGGGATTTAGTGGGCTGTTAAAAGGCCACTTTGAAATGTTCTGACAGCATATATGAAAAGGACATCTATGTATTTTTTGCTGTTTCAGCCAGGTTGCTTTGAGCTAAACTTGTGTGCACTTTCTTGCTATTACTTCACCTCTGGTTGGCAGTACTGGGATTCAAACCACATTGACTCCAGACATTTTGGCATCACAGTTTGTGGCATCCTGCCATCTGTAGGTCACTCTGGAGACAGTGTTGTCATCCTCTTTTCATACTAGTGGCAGTGATGCCATTCTGTTCCCACAATGAGCAGGGGCACTCTAGCTTTTCACCCATTACTGTATACCTAGATTATGGGCTTTTTGGCTAGTTGCATATGGCAGAATTATAGTAAAAAGCGCACTCCTTCCAAGTATATAAACCAGCAACTGCTGTTCATTTTTTTCTCTTCCTGACTGCTGGTGTCCAGAGAGTTAATTGAACCTGGAACAGTACCCCTGCAGGTAACACTGTATATACTCTACTGCTGCTCCATTGGTCTGCAAGCCCCCCCCCCCCCCCACACACACACACACACATGCACACAAGTGTGGAAGTCGTAATGTCCTGGATTTAGCTGCCTGGATTATGCAAACTGTTTTACTGAAAAGAAAGAATGAAATACTGTAGAGGTATAGAGCTCTGGATGGCTGATGGAGCATTTTGTATCTTTATTCCACTCATCTGCAGCTTTGCACACTGCATCTTTAGGTGCTGCAGACACATGCTGAATGGATTATGATGTCTGCCTTCATGCCAAGCAATTGAGATGCTGCATATATGTGAAATACAATATCATCCTGATGTGATATGCAGGGCTGTTAAATTTATGCATGTGCTATGAACAATACAGTATGCCATCTGCACAATTGTTTGGCAGATCAAGATGAACACCTCAATATAACATACAAGTCTGTCAAATGTATGTGGTACATTCACTGTAGCATAACATTCACACAAGTGTCTGGCAGCACTCCCATGTTTAATTCCATGTAATATGTCCCAGAAATTTGCAATAATAATTCCAGCTGTACCACACACAAACATTACTTTTTTGTTTCAGTCAGAGTGTTGCTTCGGTTACTTTCCTAAAGTTCATGGAGGCAGTCTTTAGCATATGTCATCAGTGATCTTACAGTGTAATTACTTAACAATTACTAGAAAAGTTAAACAAGTCTTCACTGTATGATGTCCAGAAATGTATTTATATTAAATGAGGAGCCTCTGCTGTGCAAATGACTTGACATAAATAATATCAAACAAATAGCATCTGTAAATACAGTCACAGGTATATACTAGGCTAATGACTAGGGCCCTTATAAGCCTAGCCACGCAATCCAATCCTATCCACTCCAATCCATTTGTGTTCTCATGTATCATGTGCATTTATTAAGAGGGGGTATGTTAGGAAGTTTCTAAAAGCTATGTGGTGGGGTATGTTAGTTTGCATATCACTGCCTGCCTCTGCCTATCAAAGACATGGGGGCCAGACCAGGATTGAATTTTCAGTTTCCCATCCATTGGTCTTCACCTTTGCTTTTTTTTCTTCAAGTAGGAAGGTGTTTAGAAAATGATACAGGATATAAATTAAAATCAGTTGAAGTGTCAGTAAAATTAATAAAATGGAAAGCAGAAACAAACCCTCAAATAAGTTATGCATAATAAAATAACTGCATACAGAGAGCACTGCAGAAGCAGCAAATCTGAAAACCTAAAATACACTTAGAAAAAAAACATGACTACCTGAAAACAGACCTCATCTAGCATTTTGCTCTGAGAGTGTTGATGGAGAAGTACAGAGAATGTCAGAAGGAGGTGCATTGTGTTTTTGTAGACTTGGAGAAAGCATATGACAGGGTGCCTAAAGAGGAGTTGTGGTATTGTATGAGGAAGTCATGAGTGTCAGAGAAGTATGTAAGAGTGGTACAGGATATGCACGAGGGTAGTGTGACAGCGGTGAGGTCTGCAGTGGGAGTGATGGATGTGTTTATGGTGGAGGTGGGGTTACATCAAGGATCAGCTCTGAGACCTTTCTTATTTGCAATGGTGATGGACAGGTTGACAGACGAGATCAGACAGGAGTCCCCATGGACTATGATGTTTGCAGATGACATTGTGATCTGTAGTGAGAGTAGGGAACAGGTGGAGGAGACGTTAGAGATATGAAGATATGCTCTAGACAGAAGGGTAATGAAGGTCAGCAGGACTAAGACAGAATATATGTGTGTGAATGAGAGGAAGGATAGAGGAATGGTGAGGATGCAAGGAGTAGAGGTGGCGAAGGTGGATGAGTTTAAATACTTGGGGTCAATAGTTCAGAGTAATGGTGAGTGTGGAAGAGAGGTGAAGAAGAGAGTACAGACAGGATGGAGTGGGTGGAGAAGAGTGTCAGGAGTGATTTGTGACAGACGAGTACCTGTAAGAGTGAAAGGGAAGGTCTACAAGAGGGTGGTGAGACCAGCTATGTTATATGGGTTGGAGACAGTGGCATTGACAAAAAGGCAGGAGTTTGAGCTGGATGTGGCAGAGTTAAAGATGTTAAGATTTGCACTGGGTGTGACGAGGGTGGACAAGATTAGGAATAAGTATATTAGAGGGTCAGCCCAGGTTTGAAGGTTTGGAGACAAAGCCAGAGAGGCAAAATTACGTTGATTTGGACATGTGCTGAGAAGGGATGCGGAGTATATTGGGAAAAAGATGCTAAGGATGAAGCTACCAGGTTACAGGAAAAGAGGAAGGCCTAAGATAAGGTTTATGGATGTGGTGAGAGAGGACATGCGGGTGGTTGGTGTGACAGAGCAAGATGCAGAGGACAGGAAGAAATGGAACCAGGTAATCCACTGTGGTGACCCCTAACGGGAGCAGCTGAAAGAAGATGATGATGATGATGTATAAGTTATGCTATTACACATTAAGTTAAAGGAAATTATTTTATATGATAAATTTGCAAATTACCCAACAAGCAGTTAAGACCAGGGAAAGAGTCTTAAGCTGGATATAGTCACAAGACCTTCATATTTAACTTCTTTCCTCATAATGCGTGGACAAAAACAAAAATAATGGGGGGACAAAGGCAAAACATTAGGGTCCATTTTCAAATATTGCTCTAATTCACATAAAACAATTAGGTTTTGCATCAACGTGCATTTTGTAAACAGTAAGTATGAAGCTCTAACATCTGGCATTACTGACTGGCTGTAATCCTCAGTGATTTACCAGAAAAGCAGAACTTTACAAGAAACAAGGCAAATGATAGGAGACAAAATCAAGACAAGTCTGCAAAATCTGGGGACGTTAATACTACATGTAAAGTTGGTGGTGTGAAAAGAAAACAAAGCTGTATATTATATAATACCATGTAAAGGGAGTAAAATCTGTCAGCACAAAGGATAGAATCTGAACTGTTAATGTGCTACTTCCTGTAACCAGATGTACAAGAAATCACTCCTTCTACCTTCAATTCCCCTACCATTTGACTATGAGCAAATCACTTACCCAAGCCATTCTCCTGGGTCATCCCAGAATAAGGATAATTGTGTTTGGTGGCTTGTCTGGTTAACATATGTATAACAAATACAATTTTAAATCAAAATAATATTAGTGCATGGCAAATCAGAAACACATCCCTATATTATATATTATAAAACTAATACAAACTGCATACACCATATATTGTAAAAGCAGCAAATCAGAATGCTCAAAATATACTTGGCAAAATAAATTGACTCAAAAATATAGCATTCCATTATACACCTAAGTAACTTAATTACTGTTATGCTGTTAGTCACATAACATGTTACAGGAAATTAATTCCCTTTGCTAGATTTACCCACAAGAAATTAGAAAGACTGAAAAGATTTAGATGTAGAGGAATTCCATCCTGGCTGAATACAAATCAAGCCTCTTGGGTGAAAAAAAAATAACGGATACTGTTTACCTAACAAGTCTACAACAGAGACAACAGTTAGCATCAGAAAAGCTGACTTACTGAATTTAAAAATTCAAGAGGCAAGGTTGAGCAATAGACCAACGACTTATTCCTGACAAGCAATCATTCATATTGTATATCAAAGTGAACACAAAATAAGTTTCACACTACATGCAAAAACCGTGCCTGAAATGCACTGTCACAAGTATGAAATAAAACAGAGAATAATGCATATTTTTATTCTATAAAATATGTCACAAATCGGCACCTAGTTAGTCTGTCTGTTGTGCCAGTCAAGGAGAATACTATGCCTGCACGATTTCTGACTAGTTTTTTGTAGATAACATAAACACAATTTTAGAATGAAAGCACTCAACTTGAATGCCCTTTAAAGTTGTGTATGCTGTTTACATTTAATTAATATGTGGTTACCAGGCAAAATCTGAAATAATTCAATAAAGGCACTTACACTTTATTAATTGGTTAACTAGATGATTTCTTGTACCTGGAAAATTAAATCCACAAAACTTCACACTAGCTGCAGAGTTCCTGTTTCCTGACATTGCACTTTTAGAACTGCTTGAAAAAAAATACAAGAAAAATTCCTGAACAGCTTTTTCTGAGTAAAATAAAGAAATGCAAACGTAACTTGTGCATGCTTCACTCCATCATAAAATTAAATACTTTCCTAAGTCTTCATGCATGTTTCTTTATTTGGGTTGAAAAGTGAAGTGAAAGGCTGGGCTGAATAGCTATGTAAAAACTAAATAAATGCATAGGCAAATTCACTTGGCATTAGGCGCGACCGCAGTTTTTGTAAATAACCGCAAATCAAAAATGGCTAGCGCTATCACATTTAAAAGTATAGCAAATGAAATAGTGGGACTTCAAGGTGTAGTAACTTGGGTTTTTTTGCACAAGAAATGAACATATAGTTAAAAATGATGACAGTATACAAACTGTAGCAGCAGTAAACCAATAACTTTAAATACCTCTCTTCTTTACCCTGCGTCTTATTTAGACACGTTCCTCTTCTTGAGTGCTTTCTCAGTCAAGATGTGAGATGCAGTTGGAAGAGCCACTCAAGATCTTAGGATGGTCAGATCGCCTGACTGTCTCCTCCAATTGGGTCTTCCACTGGGACTTGCGACGCAAACAGCAAACAAATACATAGCGTACAATACAGTAAAATATCTGTGAGTTGAAATGGGAAAACATACTGCGGAAAGTGTTAATCTCTCAACTGTGCACTGCTTTGGTAGTACATTTTCCAATTTCAATGGAGACAGTTAAAATAACTTTTTTATTTTTATTTTATTATTATTATTTTTTTTTAACTCAAGGTTGTACAGTGGGTTCTCAAAAAAGGGGGAGGGCATGCACCCCTGCGCCAAAGCCTAAATCCGCCATCGGTATTACACATTAATAACAATACTCATTCGAGAAAGGCTACAGATTCCAATATCAGCCATTTTTGGTTTGAGAAAATGCCTACTACATGTAGAAAGCTTTGATTTTGGTACTTAGCTTATGTAGTCAAAAGAATGGACAAAGAGGGAAACATTCCTGTTAGGATCATGGGATCATAGGAGGCTACTAGACTATCAACCCAGAGGTCATTTCAAGCCTCGCTGTTTCATCCAAATGTAATACCATAGATACTGTAGTTAATACCCAGGACTGTATTTATTAATGACTGTCCATGTCCAGGAGGGTTGTAGGTGCTATCCCCGGTAAGAATTTACAGTGCCCCATCCACTCGTCCAGATTCCTTTTGAAAAGTGTCATAGAGGTGGTCTGCTTCAAATGAATTGGAAGCCTATTTCAAAGATGTAGCAGTCACTGAGAGACAAATCTATCCCTCCAGCACATCCTATTCAAGTCACAGGCCATATTTAGGACCCTGGAATGGGTAGCTCTACTCTTGTTTGACTTACTGACGTGCAGCAATTTCATTAGGTTTGGGTCGGGAATTGCTCTGTAGGCCAGGCATATGTCTCCCCTAAGAGGTCTATATGATAATGAGTATAGTGACAGGGACTTTATTCAGTCTGTGTAAGGCATGTGCTGGAGTCCCTTGATCTTCTTAGTTAGAAACCTCTGAGTTCTCTCCAATTGCTGCAGGTGCTTTGTACGGTACATGCCGAAAGGGGCGTTATACTCAATTATGGGGCTGATTAGTGACACATATAGAGGGATTATAACCTCCTTTGCTCTAGAGGTAATGCCTTGCTAATCAAATGTGCTATGTAGAAAGTCTTCCTTACTACAGTAGACTCATGGTGGTCAAAGTTAAGGCCACAGTCTACTTGTGATCCCTGATCTCATACCACTTCTTATGTACATAGGGTATTATTGTTAATTTGAGAGTGTGAAGGGACATTGTTTTTTTACCAAAGGCAATGATGATGCATTTCTTTGCATTCAGTTTGAGACCATGATTAGGACACCAGTCACTGGTCTGCATAAGACCCTCCTGAAGTATACTGACATCATTCGGGGATTCAGTAATTGCACCCAGTTTGCATTCATCCACAAACATGGACAGCCACAGCCCCTTAGTTTTGCCCTGAATTTCTAAGAAATACATAGTTTCATAGTTTCATAGTAGTGTACTAGGCTATCTGCCCGGGGGCATTTACAAGCCTAGCCAACAGTGATGTGCTTTACTATGCACCCCATACTATGTAGTTAAGCCTCTCTAACATGTGACACAATATTAACCCCATTAAACTATACCTCTGTCTAGTGAGGACACTCCCGTGACACTCTGTTTCTCACTGTAAACATCCATCCATTTCTCCCATCCATTTTTGAGAGTTTTTCAGTGCCGTCTGTCTCTGTTCTGTCTGTCTCCGCGTGAACTTAGTGGTATGTTCCAGTCCATGGTGTCCCTCCTCCTTATCCATCCTTCATATCCATTTTGTCCTGTTCCTGGTTCTGGCAGAGGTTGGATTTTGGTTCTGGAGTGTGTGATTTTTTTGGTGGAGACATCTGGTCCTGGATGGGTTGCACAAATCACCACCTGGTTGGCAGGCCCTGTATGTGAGCTACTGGGTACCTGTTAGCATGGAGCTAAGCTACTTTTTAGACCCAAGATTCTTTTGTCTAACTGGACTCTGTGATGTTTCCTCTTGGTGTCTTTCTTGGTCTTTGCCTTTGGGGCATGTTCCAGTTGCTGCATGTGCGGTGAGATATTATCATGAGATCATGGGATATGGAGAATACAGAGTGAGAAGACCTCCTTCATGATGAGAATCTATCCCTTCATGATGAGATAGATCTGATAGTGATGAGAACAACCACTTAGAAAGTCTTTGTGAAAAGGAGAGGTCACTACTTGTCAACTATCCCAGTCCTGATTACATCTTGATGGCACTAGTGACTGTCTCAAAGAAGTCAACCAGGTTTTTAAGAGGCAGGATCTGCTTAACAAAAACCACTTTGTGTTGGGATCATCAGCAGATCACCAATGTCATGTAGCCATTTATGAGTTCCATGATGATTTCCATAGCCTCAGATCAGGCTGGCTTGCAAACCTATGGGGGGTGCGGTAGGTCAGCATCGGGTCCCATAGATGCTGTGTTTTTTTTTGTTGAGTGCTGATTTCACTTTGTGTGTGTGTCTGACAGGTAGGTTACATTCAGCAGGATAGATACTTCATCTTTATTTAGGGGGGGAGGAGAATTTGAAATTTGCCACTGAACCTATCTGCCAGCAATGTCAGTGCAGGGTCAGTGAATGTGTACCAGCTCAGAGCATATCTGAGAATTTCCTCCCAAGGGTTCTGACATAATGAAAGAAGGCTTTATGATTGTTTGGTATCCTTGGCAATCGCGTAGTTTTTACTTGTGTGCTGATCAGAAGCGACCCTTTTTGTGGGTTGGCTCTGTCAGTCGCGCAGCTCTTTGTTGTACAGTTTGTTTTATGGCGGGGGTCCACACCACACCAAACCGGGCGTTTTAGTGGGTCTGGTCTGGTCTTAGTTTTAGATGGCTGATGAGATGCCATCCATGAAGAATGTCCATAGAAGAAGGCTTTTGGAGAAGGATTCAGCATTTGTTGATGTGGTTTCCAGTGACCCAGTAAAGGATATCATTTCTTAAGGAGCTCAAAGTCTTTTTCACTGTAGTCTTTTGTTCTTGGGGGTGGGGGTGATATGTGTACATCAAGCGTGATAGTTTTTGATTCAGATCTACTAGTGAGGGGTGATATCGGATCCGGAGCATTTGGATTTGGACCCATGTGATAAGGTCGGCTGTGATGTGTGACACACCTGTTGCTTGAGGTATGTGTTGTAGGTGTTGTGTTTGTGGGGGTGTATTTGGGTGTCTGTTTGCTTTGGAGGCCTCTGTTTGTTTGTTTTTTTTTTACAAGAAGTATATCCTTGTGTTTTTTGTGTTTTTGTGTCATTGGTGGTGGTTATATGTGTGATGTGTGTTTTGGTTTTGCTTTGGGTGTGGGTACCATCTCTTCCTGACTGGTCTTGCCAGTCCTGGAGAGTTGTCTGTCCAGTCCTGGTTATATAGTATAGTTGCATCTCTCTTATATATATGTGTTAGTAGGAAGGAGGAGAGGTCTGTGTACATGATGAGATTGTTGTAACATTGTCTTAGATTAACCAGCTGAACAAGAGAGGATGCTAGAGGTCTAGAGTGAGACCACCGACATACCAGAATATTTAAGGAGTGTTGTGCCTTTAAGGAAGTGGATATTCACAGGGTGGATGGATACCTAGTGGATACCTTTAGGTAAGAGTGCTTGGTTTTTTTAAAGCTTGCGCTAAGAGTTGTGTTCACAAAAACAAGTAAGTTATATACAGCAGATAGCTGATGATATAAACTTTCTAGAAAAAAAAAGAGAAGACAAACCTTGGCAAAAAAAAAGTTAAAACCTGTATAGAATAGTTTACACCTGTATAACATATGCTATTGCTGCTGTATAACTAGCTGCTGCGCTGAGGCGGATTATTATATAGGCAACTGGTGAAATTTTTATACAGGGAACTTGAAAAAGCTGGAAATGGAATGGGGCTGGCAATGAATTACAGCTCAAGGTGCTGAGATCACTTCCCCGGGACCCAATAGCTGGCAGAGGCTCCCCCCTTTCTATCCAAGTAAGACAATGGCCAACACAGGAATTACATTGTATCTTATTAGATGAATGCCAGAGAGGAGAACGCAGATAAAAAAAAAAAAAAAGTACTTAAATCAAAGAAAGTGGTTTTCTTCTTTCTCTGTCTCTAGGACCTCTGCCTCTGACCACATTGACTCTGCTCTGCATATAGCACATACTAAACAGTAGGGGGCCCAGCACTGTCTCTTGTGGCACCCCACTGGTGACAGGTCTGCTGGTTGATGTGGATTCACCCACTTTGATAGTATGTGACTGGTTTGTGAGCAATATGGGAAACCATCTTACAACAAAGGGGTTTACACTCAGTTTGCTAAATTTATCAGTAATGCCTGAGAGTGGGATTATGTCTAAAGCATTTACCAAGCTGAGGTATGCTGTGCGCACAGATTGGCCCTTGTTGATTGCCTTGGTCACACTTTCTAAGAAATCCACCAGGTTTAACAGGCAGGATCCCCCCTTGAAGAAGCCAAACTGGGTCGGATCCAGGGTTTGGAGGTTGCCTATGTCTTTTTTTATAAGGCTCATGATGATAAGTTCCATGGTTTTACAGATGAAGCTGGTTAGACTTATGGGTCTATAATTCCATGAGTCTGCTGCTAAGCCACCTTTGTGGCCAGGAATAATTGCTGCTGTTCTCCATTTCAAAGGAACAAAGCCAGTGGTTAGGCTGTGATTGAATAAAGTACATAATGGTGATGCTAGTTCATGTTTTAGTTTGTTTAGAAAACAGCCAGGGATGCCATCTGGTCCCATAGAGGCTGTGTTTTTTGCCTTAGACAAGGCTTTAATGACATGGTCTTTGGATATGTACAGTGGGGTGGGAGTTGGGGGCAAGGTTTATGATAAGTTTGGAGGGAATAAGAAAGTGAAATGTTCACCAAATCTGTCCACTGGCAGGTTTGATATCTCTGCAGGATCAGTGTGTGATACCATTTCATTTTATGAGATGGTAGTCTCAAGGCAGGAAATTATCAACCTTGTGGGGCCAGGACCCTTCTGACAATGAGTAGGTCACATAGATGAACAATCTTCATGATTTCATCCTAATCAGCATATCTCAACTCAGTTCAGCAAAAATCTAGTTAATCATTAAAAGAATGGCTTTAAAACTGAATTTGAAAATGGATAGAAGACTGTCTTATCTAGGCAAGCTTATCCACGAAGAATCACTTGAAATCCATACAGTCCTCTGAAAAATAAGGTGAAGAAAAGAAATCTTTGAGTTGCGAAGCAGTACAGGCTGCACAACCTGTATTCCAATCAGAAAAATGCAGCCAAGTAATTTAATGGAGCAGAACTCTCACTGAACTTAAGGGATGCTTTTAGAGAGATTTGTGTCTGATATACAGCATAAAATGATGCAAAAGACAGAGAGGTTCATAGGTTCATAGGTGTTGACTAGGCTAATGACCACAAGGGCCTTTTTAAGTCTAGTCATGCATCCTAAATCTCTGACAGGTTCTGAAACCCTTGATAAGTGTAAGCAGGCACTTTGGAGATAAAACATTTACTAGCAGGAGCCTGGGAGGTGAACAATTTACAGGTTGCTTGTGCCCATTGGAGACATGGGTGCCAAACCAGGGATGAATTTCCTGTTCGCCATCCAATTGTCCAAGTTGCCCTTGATTTGGGTTAGGGAGGAACTCTGCTTCACATGGATGGGAGCTTGTTCCAGAGATGGGGTAGTCACTGGGGTACATGCCTGTCTCTCCAGCAGGTCCTATTTATATCACAGGCAAGGTTTAAGTCTTTAGAATGGGTAATTCTGGTGTTGTAGATATGCAGGAGGTTAATCAGAGTGAGGTCTGAAAATGCAGAAAAAAAGCAGAAACACAGCAGTACTGTTTGATTTTCCTTTACGTCAACACAATGGTACCTCGGCCATTCACCTTCAACGGACAATATGCAATTACAAACAACCATCTTTATATACAAAGGTTAGTGAATTTGACCACTTTTTTAGTGGGTTAAATTCAAATAATCATGGTTTAAAGTTTTCCACGAAAAGAGGTGAATCTTGCATTCAGTTTTTGGATGTAGTACTTTATGTGGATAACAGCAATAGAATTCAGTTCAAACCATTTAGGAAGAACAAATCAGTTAACAATTTCTTGCATGTGGGTAGCATGCATCCTCCCCACTTGTTAAAATCATTGGCCCTGGGTGAATTTAAGCGCATTTGTCGAAACACTTCTGAAGAGAGACTTAAAAAGAAATTTGTGAGGGAAGCTAGTGATAGACTTGTTAAGAGAGGAAACAAGTTTGAACATTTAAATCAGGCATTCAATGAGGCACTGGAAATAAAATCTGGGCAAAAAGCTATGGGAAGCTATAAATTTGTTATGAATAGGGATTCAGTTACCAGTGCTTCTGATGAAAAAATGCTCTTCTTTGTTTCTCGATACTCTGTTTTTTCAGAGGTAAGGAGAAGGGCACTTTTAGACCTCTGGTATATTATCTGTGAAGATGTCACAGTTGGCAATTTGTTTCCAAAATATGTTAGATTTTCATATGGTAGATATGCCACTTTAAAAGAATTATTGAATATGCCCTTAACCAGAAGCCGTAAAGCTGATGTAGGTGTTTCTGCTTGTAGACGCTGCAAGGTATGTAGTTATATTAAAAATATTTCTGGCACATTTATTAATGGTAGAAAATTCACCTGTAGGGGCAATTTTGGATGTAATACTTGTGGGGTATTTTATATCGTGGGGTGGTTGCACAAATGTAAAATGGTATACTGGTCAGACAAAAAAGCAGTAAAGGTTAGGATCATGGAACATTTGAAGGACATTATCAATGGAAACTTCAAGAGTCCAGTGGCTGAACATTTTGTGAATATTCATGGGGGGAGCACTAGTTCCTTTTTCTTTAGTATTTTGGCACAACCTGTGTTAGTTGGGGGGGTGATATGGTGAGGAGGTTGAATGAGTTAGAAAGTAAGTTCATTCTCAACTATGGAACATTGTTTCCTAGGGGTCTTAACCTTGAGGTAAATATATGAAATTTATAAACTTTTCATATTTATAAATGTATAAATGTATGAATTAATGAGGTTTTTACTGTCATGCTCACTTAGTCTGTTATAAATATTAGATATAAATATTAGATATATTTCTTAAAAAGTTCATCAATTAATAGTTGATAGTTTATATTAGAAGTAGTTTACAATTAGTTATTTAAAATGTTTAAGATGTCTGTATTTAATAAAATGTGCATGTAGTACTTTAAAAAATGTGAATGCAGCATTTAAACAAGATGTAATTTTTCAATTAGTTATTTAATTGTATTAATTGTGGTTTGAACCTTTGTATATAAAGATGGTTGTTTGTAATTGCATATTGTCCGTTGAAGGTGAATGGCCGAGGTACCAGTGTGTTGACGTAAAGGAAAATCAAAAAGTTCTGCTGTGTTTCTGCTTTTTTTTGATTTTTTAGTATATGGTTTGGTGAAGTGGTGGATTCTTGGAATATATTTTTCATAATGGGGTCTGAAAATGCCCTGCATGCCAGGCATAGATCTTCCCTCAAAAGCATACAGGGATAGGGCCTTGAGGTGGTCTGCACAGGACATTTTACTTACACCCTGTATTCTTTTAGTGGGGAACCTCTGCAGACATTCCAGTTGTTGGATATACCTGGCTAGGTACATACCAAAGGGGACATTGTACCCAATGATAGGTCTGATGAATGCCAAATACAGTGAAACAATGACTTCCTTGGACTTAGATGCCATACCTTTGCTTATAAATTGTGCAACGCAGAATGATTTCCTCACTACTGTAGACACATGATGGTCAAAGGCTATGTTACTGTCTATGTGTGTGTCCCTACGTTCCTGACTACTGGGTGAACTCTAAGTAGTGTGTTGTCAATACGATAGTTACCATGGGTGGATGCCTTTTCAAATGATACTATTAATTATTTATTTATTATTTTACATTTGTTGACTGGTAATGTCAGACTGAGCCGAAGCCCTTTTTCAGCAGAGGCCCGGGGAAAAAAGCTCCAGTAAATACATATAACATTTAGTCATTGTTACAGATATTATACAAGTGGAGTAAGGCAAATCAGCAAGCAGACTACAAGAGCATTTTTGAGAGTATAAAAAAACAGCAAAGCACAGTACAACCACCACGGCAAGCAGCATAAAAATTCAAGGAGAGTAAATAAGGCTGTATTTAATAAAAATCAGGATAAGCGCTTTCACATAAAAATGCTTCATCAGATCCTCAGTATACACAAACCAACAAGTACATTTAAAAAGCGCACTCAAAAAGAAATTACCCTATCAAACAGCTGGGCCAATTAATGATGTAATGGCCTCAACTTCAATGCTGGCTTTAAAGGAACATTGTAATTTAAGCCTGGTGTTCTATGTGCCTGTAATGTGGCAATCCACCTCATCTCCACACACTCTGTTCTGTTAACTATGTCCCCACCTCTGGCAGACTCTGGTATAACCTCCATCACAGTGAACTGTGATGCAGCATGCAGGGGACATAAGGAGAATAAGTTGTTTAAGCGCCCTTTTTAAACATGTTAAAGATCATAGTGGTTATTCTTTTAAGTTCACTGTGATGGAGGTTATACCAGAGTCTGGCTTTAGAACAGCTGAAATTGAATCTGGATATTTGTATACGTCCCACCAATAAGGGTGGGGCGATTGTAGCAATGGATACTATTGAATAATTATCTAGTATGAAGGAACTTTTGAGTCAATGGGATACGTATTCACCCATTACTAGATATGAGATTAATGGTTTTATCAGCGATATACATGTTCAATTGCATGAGTTTTTTATGTCAGACACAATAACTAAGGAAATGTTTGACTTCATGATGGTTGAACATCCATTGATTCCATCATTCAATGGCCTAACAAAGATACATAAGGCCAGGTTTAAACCACCCATGAGGCTAATTGTGGCCGACAAAGGTTGGGCCACTGAGCCCCTTTCTATGTTTGTTGAACACGAACTAAAACCTTATTTGACAAAGGCGCTGGCAGTCTTGAGAGACACAGAAGATTTTCTGGTATGTTTTGGTGAATGTACTCATGGACTGGACTTCAATGATGGGAGTTATACACTAGTAACATTAGATATTAATACGCTATTTACAATTATACCAAATTTGTTTGGTGTTGACTCAATTAGAAGTTGTTTAAATAGAGTTACTGCTTTAACACATCAACGGATTGAGCTTATTTGTACTTTACTTGACCTAATATCGAAATACAATGTGTTTATATTTGATGGTATGGGTACTTATTATTTGCAGACACATGGTGTTGCCATGGACACACCATGTGCCAATAGTTATGCAAATTTAGTACTAGCGGATTGGGAGTTCAATGTGATTTTTTCTGAACATTTTTATAGATCACATTTGATTTTATATAAGTACTTTGTAGATGATATTTTTATTTTGTGGAGGGGTACAGATGTTTTGTTACAGGATTTTGTCAACTATTTAGAGGGCAGTAGTACATGTTTTAGATTCTCTATGCATACTTCCAAATCCAGCATAGATTTTCTTGACACAACAATTTCCATTAATGTCACCGGAAGGGTTGACTCTTTAATGTATAGGAAGGAATGCAGGAAGAATAAATTGCTTGATAGGACAAGTATGCACCCCAAGAGGGTTTTTGGAAATGTTATGAAAGGGCAATTCTTGCGTACATCTAGGTTGCACACAAAGGAGGATGATTATGTATGGGCTAGGGATAGATTGGTGAATGAACTATCAGATAGGGGATATCGCAAAAGTGAAATAGCGCAGAGAGTAGAGGAGGTGGATAGTCTAAGGGATACAGTGGGTACCCCCTTTTTGAATAGGGATGCGACGTCATCGTGTCCTAAGGTGAATAATAGATCTACATCTAGTTTTTGTTTGAAATACAGTAGTAATATTAACTTAGTTTGTGATATTGTCAAACAGAATTGGGTTATACTGTGTTCTGATGACACTATCTCCAAGGTAGTAGGTGATGCCCCTAGATTTGTTTACAAAAATAATCTGACTCTGAAAAGGGAACTATGTTATAGATCATTTAGAAAATGTTATAGTGTACCCCTGAGGTCTGGGACATTTCCATGTAGGTCCTGCAAAGCCTGTAAATATATGTCCCGAACCAACATATTTGTACTGCCTATAACTGGTAAGGACTATGTTTTTAAGGTGCATGCTGACTGCAGGACAACTAATTTAGTGTACCTTGCTACTTGTAATGACTGTGAGTCATACTATGTGGGTAAAACTAATCAGAAATTGAAGGATCATGTCCTGCAGCATGTAGGGGACATAAGGAGAATGAGTTGTTTAAGTGCCCTTTTTAAACATGTTAAAGATCATAGTGGACATTCTTTTAAGTTCAATGTGATGGAGGTGATACCAGAGTCTGCCAGAGGTGGGGACATAGTTAACAGAACAAAGTGTGTGGAGATGAGATGGATTGCCACATTACAGGCACATAGAACACCAGGCTTAAATTGCAACGTTCCTTTAAAGCCAGCATTGAAGTTGAGGCCATTACATCATTAATTGGCCCAGCTGTTTGATAGGGTAATTTCTTTTTGAGTGTGCTTTTTAAATGTACTTGTTGGTTTGTGCATACTGAGGATCTGATGAAGCATTTTTATGTAAAAGCGCTTATCCTGATTTGGTACTTTTCCGTTATCGGGGCAACATTTGCAATGAGAAGTATGTACTATAAACAGGTATTCTCATATGTCTGAGTTTCTTAATTGAAGTTGTTAGATATGTTTTCCTACATTCCGGCCATTTATTATACATTGGATGGAGAGGACATTTCATATTCCTTTCATAAGACATTTTGCAGATGGGGAGGTTGAGAAATACGGTGCTACCGCTGCCACAGCATTCTGAACATAAATGCTGTTGAACAGGCTGCAGCCACAATCTTTCTGCACTGTACAGAACTTCAGCAAATGTCCTGAATTTTCCCTTATGGTTTCAGTAATTTTATTCATAATGTTGTGGTTTTATGGCAAACATTGCCGTTACTTCATAAAAAGGTATTAACTTTGTGACACCGACCCTTTCAAAGCAGGAGCTGACGCTTTAAAAAAAAATGCTTCACACACAACTGTTTCAAGAATCAGAAAGAGAAGCACTTCAGGCCTAACAGCTCTGCAAGGATTCTGAGAAGCATCTGCCACAGAAACCACAACATGAGTAACAAGCCAAACACATGAGGTAAAATTCTGAGCATTGTCGGATAATCTGTACAGTTTGGAAGGAGAATTGCTTTTCACACCAGCTTTCAAGGTACTCCAGCACCCATGCAAAGATTTCAACCACTGCCTGCCACTTTTACAAATGTGTTGCCCCGATAACGGAAAAGTACCCCTGATTTTTATTAAATACAGCCTTATTTACTCTCCTTGAATTTTTATGCTGCTTGCCGTGGTGGTTGTACTGTGCTTTGCTGTTTTCTTTATATATTTATTTGGCACAGTTAGACCTTTAGTCATTGGTGTTGGTTTGGTTTACACATTTTTGAGAGTATACAGATTACATTTTGTCATCATATAAATATTATATAAGTAGAAAAATGTTAAAAACAGCTAGATTACAGCCACAGCATTCTTAAAAAGTAGTAGCTAGTATAAAAAGGCAACATAGGAGTAAACATGTTTTTTTTTTTTTTTTTGCAATTGAATCTAACATGCATTTCTTGGCATTTAGTTTTAGTCCTTGGTTCTAGCAGCAGTTGTTTGTCTGTGTCAGCCTTTCCTGGAGAACATTTGCATCAGTGCGGGATTCAATGACAGCTCCTAATTTGCAATCATCTACAAATTTAGTCAGCCAGAGACCATTGACATTGGCCTTGACTTCAGAGAAGTAAATGCCAAAAAGGAGCGGTCCCAGGACCAGTCCCTGAGGGACTCCACTTGTGACTGACCTTTTTGTAGAGGTGTACTCCCAAATTCTAACTTCTAGGTCCTGCCTGTGAGCCAGTTGACTAGCCACCAGATGACATACAGGTTTGTACCTAACCTCTTGAGTTTGTCAACAATGCCCGAGTTGTGCATTGTGTCAAATGTCTTGGCCAGGTCAAGGTAGGCAGTGTGAAATATTTTGCCCTCATCCATTGCTTTGGTGACTTTCTCAAAGAAGTCCATCAGGGTGAGTAGGCATGACTGACCTACCCTTGATGAAACCAAACTGGACTGAGTCCAGTGTCTAGAGGTTTACTATATCTCTATTGATCATCTCCATGAAAATTCTTTTCATGGCTTTACATATGAGACTAGTAACAGTTATGAGTCTTTAGTTTCCAGGGTCTGTAGATGGCTCACCTTTGTGCAGAGGAATGGCTGTTGTTCATGAAGCATGAAGCCTGTTTGGTGGATACCATTAAATAGCAATTCCAGATGGCCTAATAGGTCATGTTTTATGCTATTTAGAAGATATCCTGGGATATTGTCTGGGGCCATTGATGCAGTGTTCTTGGCCTTACAGAGAGCATTAAGAGCCTGTTCCCTACTGATAGCAGGGGGAGTTATATTTGATGGTATTTCCTGAAGGAAGGTTGAGGGGGAGAGAGGGGTAAAGTTGGAGTTGAATTTATCAGCCAGGAGGTTTGCTATATCTTCTGGTTCAGTATAGGTGGCTCCATTTACAATGAGCTCTGCCCATAATTGTGTATTGCCTTTGATTTTGCAGACATAGCTAAAGAATACTTTGTGGTTGTACTTGGCCTGGGAGGCCACACTTACCTCAAATTTGGTATGGTGGACTTTATTTGTTCTCTGAGTTGTTTGTTTAGTTTGATGACAGTGCTTTTATCCTGCTGGGTGCTGCACCTCCCAATTTTTGCCATAATTTTCTTCCTTCTGTTATACAGCCAATTGATTTTGTGATTCCATCAGGGTGGCTTGTTTTTTCAGTTAGTTCTGCACTTCTTCCTGGTGGGTACAGCTGCCTCTATGCAGCTTTAAACATGCTTGTACAGGGTTTTAGTGAACAGCTCTGCATAGGCAGCAGTGTTCTCGGGGTTTATGGGGCTTGAAACTATGACATGGTTATCAATTAATAGCAGGAGGTTAGCCTCAGAGTAGTTCCTGAATATTCCAGGTTTAGATAGGGGTTCAGGTTTTAGTTTTACTTCAAAGGAAACCATTTTGTTGTCTTACATTACCAGGGATGACATTATAGTAGGGGAAGTACAGCACTCTCCCATACTAGTGAGGACCAGGTCCAGTATGGTTGCACCCCTGGTTGGTGTATTGACAATCTGGTCCAGGGAGTTTGTGTTTACAAAATCCAGGAATTTCTATGCCTGTACATTTGATGTCGTATAGGATTCCCAGTTAATAGTGGGGTAATTAAAGTCAGTGTCACCCATGAATATGGTATTGGGCTGGATGGTGAGTTTTTCCAATAAGTTTAAATACATGAAATGGGTTTCCTTAGTCATAGAGAGGGACCTATAGCATGCATGAAAGTGGTACTGGATTTTTGCCTTTGGTGATTTCCTCATGGAGCAGTTCCAGTGCATTGTCCTGTTTGACCAGTCTTGAGGTATATTTATTTTTTGATGTAAATTGAGACACCTCCATCATTAGTCCCTTTTTGTGTAGTAGTAGCTGGTCTAAATGTGTGGAAGACATTATAACCTTGCACTGTTGGTGTGCTCTTCATGGCTTTAAACCATGTGTCAGTGACCACACAGATATCAGCACTGTCTAGGGTGAGGAAAGCTTTGAGGGAGTGGAGTTTTTTATTTAGACTCCTTGCACTGACCAGTAATACCTTTCACTATAACAATGTATTTAAATATGTTCTAAAATATGTCACTTTGATGTAAACATCCTATGATGTGCACTATAGTACTAAGATTAATGTACATTGATCACTGTGATACAGTATACGGTACCTGATAGATTTATATTAAATGACTTTATAAATAGAGTGTTATATATGGGGTATATACCTTTAACTGCTAATATGCTAGCTACAGTGAATGGCATGTCATATAGTACACAAAATTTCCTGAGGATTCTGTTTGCAGTTTATCATTCATCATGTACCTGAGTGTAATTTTTTAATCTTCTGCTCATTTTATGTGTACCAATGGTAGTCCTACTTCAGGGCAAGTCCTTGGAATGAATATGTCAGCTTGGATACTTAATACTTATGATGCAGGTATGTATGTTATCAGGCAGAGAAAGCAATAGCTATCATGACTACAATACCATATTTGGCATGCTGTGCACTGCAGTTGCAGCACATGAGGTTGTTTCTCCTCATACATGAGGGTTGTGGTTGTGTGTTGGTGGTAGATATGTGATACTGCATTGACATGCCATGTGTTCACATCTCTAAACTATTAATTAGCATTATCTATTAACTAACACTGATGTGTGGTACCTCTGAGTATGTTTTGCAGATCAACAGTGGGGTGCAGGTTGAACAACATCACCAATATATATGGCAAGATTAGGTGTTGGTGGTGTTCCACAAAGTGGAGAAATTGGTAGATGGGACACTGTACCCTCTGCACCAAAACATGGGAAACCTAAGTGAGCAGGTACAGCATGAGGAGAGTCTCAATCTGCAGATCCACCTGGAGGTGGTGCACTGAAGTTCTCATGAACCAGATTGCTTGTGATATCCAAGAATTTCTTATTGCCTTGTGGAACCTGGAACCTTGGATATTAACAGTGTAATAGTAGTAACAGTAGGTAATAGTGTAAATGCTGCTTGATCTCCCTGGGGGAAACAGGTTAGTGTCATGTGGGATGTGAACTCTGTAGTGGGTTGAAGTATTCACACTACACTGCACTGGACACTGGTGATGGTTCATGTTGTGTTGGCATCTAGTGTGAGGCCTCCTGCTGGTCTGCATAAGGCCAGCTTATAATCTGCTTGATGTTCACTAATGGTACTAGCATACCATCCAATACACCTCTACTGCCACCAGCCATGCTGTCCTTACCACCGTCCTCACCAATACCAGGAAAGAAGCTAGGTGTATATCACCAATGGCTGCACACCTGAGACTACAGTAACATGCAGTGGTGGAAGAAGAGGGGAGCAATACTGCCAATTAAGAGCAATATCCTCCTGTAGACAATATGTTGGAGAAATAACCATGTTTATAAGATGCAGCAGAGAAAGTGTGAATTTAAAGCACCCACCATCCCTACATCCATCTCATGGGTTTCGAAATACCAGTTCATGCTAGTTATACTATTATATTTTAAACATCTTTGCCCACAAAGTGATGCCATATGTATTAATTTCTGTCTTATGTCTATTCTAATTTTTCACATGTGTTGTGTGTCCTTTGGCGGCTGCAAATACTCCTTCCTGGCATATGCATAGGGTCAATGACTTGTAGAGTCAGGAATACTGGTCATCTCATCCATGGGGATCAACTATGCCAGGTAGGACATTTGTAGGTATGTGTTATTAATGGTCATGCTATCTTTCTATTCTGCACTCTATACAACTCTACATGGTATTGAAAAACAGGTTCAGTGGTATATGGCATATTGATGCACAACAGACAAACCTGCCTGCTGCATGTAATCTATACCTGTTATGTACTATGCCACAATATTTCTCTGTTAAAGCAGTGTGAGATAAGCATGGTGTAGTATGAATGGTAATTTTAATGTGATGGTATAGGACCTGTAACAGAGGTTCAATGGTGATTGTGGCTTCACGTTGTTGTATCCTTTTTAGAGTGTTCTGTTTATGTGGCATCACTGCATTTTAATGCCATGTGTGTTTCTTTACATTCCTAATAGTTTACAACCATGCCTTCCCTTCTGTGGTCTGTGGTGTCACTATATTGGTATCGACATATTTGTTTTGTTCTTATATGCACAAATATCCCCAATGTTTGTTTCATTCATCACTGTATGCAAGACATACCATTTATGTAGAAACATGGCTATGTTAACAAGAAAATATACTATTTATGTACAGATATGGCTGCCCTGTCAAGGAAACATACCATTTATGCAGACACAAGGTTGCCCTACCAAGAAGCATGCATATATTTTAGAATACTGGAGGAGATGCATTTGTTCTGTTGTAGCCACCTGTCTCCTGATATATTGCTGTTGTCTGTATTATTAGATTATGTACCTGAGTGCATAGCAAGATGTTTACCATACAACCATGCTATCTCTTCAACTTCCACTTGTAGCTATAAACCATTAGCATGGTAATTTGATACTTCTGTGCACCGCACACACTGCAAGAACCATGGCTTGCTCCTCATTGTTGCATGTTCAAATTGTGAAGTACGGGGCATGTATCATACTTCCTTGATACTAAATACACTTTGTGTCATGATGCAGTTTGTGTATTGTGTATTCCTACCAAGAGTCTGGAGTTCTCATGGTGTTCTCCTTATTGTCTGCACTGCACTGTAAGAAAGCGTGACCTATTATGTATTATGCACCGTCAAATCCCAAGGTATATCCTAAGGTATCTTACATTGTAGCTTCAAAACAAAAATCTACACTGTCTCCTTGGATTTTTTTCTTCTTGTTTGATAACTACTGTTGACACTATATTCATGAGCTTTATCTCAAAAAGGCTCTTTAATACATAGCTTTGAAACAAAACTCTGTACTGTCTTCCACGGTGTTAATATTATTGTAATTATGTGCATGCATGCATTAGATGCTAACAGTTTTTTACTATATTCTTCCTAGCTACTCTCCTTAATAAATAGTTCTCAAGATTCTGCCTTTGCATTCTATACTCTGCAGCTTTCTTACTTACATTTGGTTGCTGAAAAGTTACCATTAATTTATTATATTATTGTTATACATTGCTATAACTATTACATCGAGTTTGAAGGGTGCATCTATAAAATATGTATTTTATTCACTTCCTGAAGTGCATTATACACACATTTAAAATATATTATACAATGGTAGCTCGTTAGTATTCAAAAACATGCACACTGATTGGTCAGCTCAACCAGCATGCCCATTGTAAATCAAGCATATACCAACAGAAAAAAGTCCAGTTGCTGAAATGCAACTGGACTTTCTTTTATTAGTATGTACTCTGTAAGTATATGTTTCAAGTGTGCAGATTTCAACAAATTTCAAAATTTTGCCTCATGTTTTAGGTCTGTCCCTATAAAATTTATGGTTTCCGGAAAATTACTGAGGAATGAAGTCACTAAATAATGACAACATGTTTCAGTTTTT